>NW_026617636.1:0-16132 GCF_000801105.2 Raphanus sativus
GCTTACCCAACATAGCCGTGTTAAAATCCGTTATATCTTTGAAACCCAACCCACCATCTTCTTTGCTAATGCAGACCTTGTCCCAAGACTTCCAATACATTCATTTAGTTCTTCCTCCAGGGCTCCACCAAAACTGAGATGTAATACTCGTTAGTTTCTTTGTTATTGCCTTTGGTAGACGATAGCAAGACATCACATGATTGGGTAAAGCTATGGTTACTGATTTGATAACCACTTCTTTCCCTCCTTTAGTAAAAAAGTTAAAAGTCCAGCCATTGATCCTATTATTCAGGCGCTCTTTCAGAAATCCAAACACATGAATTTTTAACCCACCAATGTTCTCCGGCAGGCCCAAATAGGAACCCATTCCTCCTATATTCTGAATACCTAAAATATCCCGCATTTCTTGTCTACAAGATTCCTCAATCTTGTGCCCAAATTGAATTGATGACTTTTGAAAGTTTATAAGTTGGCCAAAAACTGCCTCATACTCATTTAGAATCTTGAGAATAGTTTGTACCGCCTTCCGTTGGGCTTTGCAGAAAAAAAGACTATCATCTGCAAATAACAAGTGTGATATCGATGGACAAGCCATTGCTACCTTCATGCCAGTAAGCCGTTTATCAGCCTCTGCTTTTTTAAAATTTGCTATTAATGCTTCTGTACACATAATGGATGGATACGGGGATAATGGATCCCCTTGCCGTAAGCCTCTTTGAGGAACTATATGTCCTCGTGGCTGACCATTGAGTAATACCCTATATTGTACCGATGATATACACTCCATTAAAAGTTCAATCCAATGAGAATCAAAACTCATCTTCAATAGAAGAGCTTTAATGAAATCCCATTATATTCGATCGTACGCTTTACTCATATCCGTTTTAATGGCCATAAATTTTCCTTGACATGCCTTATTTGTTCGCAGGCCATGAAACATTTCCTGAGCTATCAGAATATTGTCTGAGATCAATCTCCCTGCCACAAATGCCGATTGAGTCTCTGAGATCAGCGTTGGAAGACAAATTTTCAATCTCTGACATAACACCTTGGATATAATTTTATATCCAACATTACATAAACTTATTGGTCGCAGTTCTGTCATCTTTGTGGGCCTTTCCGTTTTAGGTATCATACATATATTAGTCATGTTTAACCTTGAATTCAACTCTCCCGATATTAAGAAATTATTTACCATAGTCACCAAATCCTCTTTCACCACATGCCACGAGTGTTGGAAGAAAAGAGTTGTCATTCCATCAGGCCCCGGAGCCTTTTCTGGATGCATCATAAATAAAGCAGTTCGGACTTCCTTCTCAGATGCCTGCCGCAGCAACCTCTGATTCATCTGTGGCGTAATAACCGGCCTTATTTCCTCCAGAAACCCCTCAAAATCTGTAGGTGAGGTTGTATTGAATAAATCTTCAAAATAATATACTGCCACTTTCTCAATACCAGAATCCTCCGTAATCCAATTCCCGTTGGTATCATGGAGTCCCACAATCCTATTGCGTGTTCTCCTTTGTTTTGTTAAAGCATGGAAAAAATTGGTATTACGATCCCTTAACGTATTCCACAAATTTCGATTCTTTTGATGCCAATACTCCTCCTCATCCTTATACGCATCCTGAAGCTTCCGAGATACCTCCATAATGTCCTCATGGGTCCTAGAATCATCCGTCTGCACTTCCTCAAGTGCTTTCTGTAATTCCCCTATTTTTTCTTTTCCAGTTGGTGGATTATTTCTCCTCCATTTCGCAATTTCATGTCGACAATTACTAATCTTTTTAACTATATCCACCTGATCCGACCCATAGTTCTTCGCCCAGCCCATCGCAATCGATTCCATAAATCCCTCTTTACCAATCCATCTCTTATCAAATCTAAATTGTCCTCTTTTCTTTATAACTTTATCTTCCAAATATGTAACTACTGGCCGGTGGTCCGAGCCCACCATTCCTAAATATTATGTATAGGAACAGGGGAGAAGAGTATGCCACTCTTCATTGGCTAGTGCCCTGTCTAGTCTACATTGAACCATAAAAGCCCCTTTACCTTTTCCTCGCGTTCCTTGCCATGACATTTTATTTCCCTTTGCCGGAAATTCCAGTAAACCACTATTACGAATCATATTATTAAAAGGGACAAAAGAAACTGGATGCCTTAAAGCACCACCCTCTTTCTCATGGTTTCCGGTTATCTCATTTAGGTCTCCAATCATAAACCAAGGATCTGATCTTGATAACCCATATCTGGTTAAACGCTCCCACACTTGTTCCCTTAATTTCTGTACCGGTTCACCATATACAAAGGTCATGTAGACCTTTTTCCCAAGAACCACTACTTCCACATCAATCATCCTATTATTTGAAAAAGTACCTGAATCTGAAATTCATTATTGTAGTAGAGTGCTAGCCTACCGCTTGTTCCTATGGGATCCACCGCGTCACCAGATTATCAAATCTAAAGTGCGTTTGAAATCCCTGCACAAACTCAAAATCTTGCTTTGTTTCCGAGAGGAACAAGAAGTATGGTTTGTGCTTTTGCCAAATTTCTCGTAATTAACTAATAGTCCATTTCTTTTCTATCCCTCCACAATTCCAAGATGTTTAGTCTGTTTATGTCGAAGTTCGGTTTAGTCTGTTTACTAAAATTGTTTTATCTTAGTTTCAGTCTGTAAAAAAATATGTAGTGAAACATACGAGAAGTTATTGATGTATATAGACTCTTGGGTATAGCTTTATGTTCTTATACATTGGTCATATTTATATATGTTGAGTAAAGAACATGAGAAAATTGGCAAAATGAAATATATTGAACTTGAAATTGTCAAAATATGATTTCTTGATTTTCAAACCATTTTGGATATGTTTTACCTTTTTGTAACGGAAAAAATTAGATACATAAGTAATACCATTTTTTGAACACACATAAGTAAATACCATATATATGTTTTTTTGTTAAAAATAAACAGTGTAGTCATATTTTATTTTATGTTCTACATGGGTTAAGAATATTCATTTTGACTTTCTACTTAATTTAAAAAACGGATACAAAGTATTTTACAATGATCTATTTCGGATATAAAATGTAATCAAACATTTTTTTATATATTCTACTCTTGTTTAAATTTCTTTTTTATAATCCGAGCAGAAATAATTGATATAACTGATCTTGAAAACATGTTCTATAGTTAACTCTATGTTCTAATTTATTTTCTTTATGTTTCATTACCAGTTCTAACAATTACCAAAAGCTATGTGTCTGGAACTGGAAGAATAGATTTCCCACACATTACTCAATGTTCTGAAACTACTTAGGTTACACAGTTTCCATTTCAGTTTCTCTGTTTTTTAAATCATGAAAATATGGAATCTTCTATATATTATTATCTAATATCTTTCCTAAATATACTCTAAATCTATCCAAAATATCTGCATAAATTTACTATATCTAATTAAGTAAAATTTGAGAACATGTCGAAAATGCATAACTCTTGTTCGATCACTCATGACAAGTGCCCAAGACATTTAACCATTAGAACTTAGACTTTTGCTATCTTCGACCCGAATATTAAAATAACTCAACAAATTTGTTTTACCATTCTATCTTGTTTATGATAAAATTCTCTTCACCCACAAGTACCGAGAATGTATGCCTCATTACTCTACAAAATGAATGGTGAGAGTTTCAGTAAGACAGACGCAGAACACATAACCAAACATGTATAACTGAAACAACCCACAAGGAACTTGTTGACATAAAGATAGAGAAGCATAAAGTATACAGAAACGAACAAGCCAACAAGAATCATAATCTTATGTAAGTAGTTGACCAAAGTTAGTCTGATGTAACTATTTGCTTACCTTATTGTCCAATGTTACCATTTCTTGTTTGTTTCTATTTCTTGGAATATAAGTTATGCCATGTATAGTATTGTTTATGAAATTTATGTGTCGTGTGAAGCTCTTGCTGAACATGCCAACAAGAAAATCAAAAAAAAAATATTTAAAATCAATTTCATGCAAATAACTTCAACAATATGCTATGAAAAAGAAAATATTCTTAATTCCAAAAACTGAACAAAGAACAAGAAAAGTAATGCATATTATAAAGGGAAAGGAGATTCAAGATCACCAGGAGAGTAAGGAATCAGGAAAAAAAGAATAGCACATCACCTAAATATCACATGAAAATGTGAATAAATAGGAAAAAATATGGAAAAAAAAGAACTGAGCGAGCTTCTGATGCTCGAAGTTTGTTATGTAAAAAACAAAAAGAAACTCTACTTGACCCTACATATTAAAATATGAAAGCAGAGTCTGAGGCATATGATAGATGGATTCATGTAGCTGAAATGGAAGAAGATCATCTGAAACAGAAATCTAAACTTCATGGGTTAGAGATTGAAGACCTAAACAATAAAAACCTTCATAATGTCATTCTAGCTCGCAAAGCTCAGAACCTGATAAGAGAAATTCAGGGAGAAGATGGCTCTTTAGTATCAAATCAAGCGGATATTAAAGCTGAAGCAATGGGGTTTTCTCTGATTTCCTCAACCACATACCACCTGATTTCTCAGGGGTTACAGTGGAGGAGCTAGAAGAACTGACAGACTTTCGATGTACAGAGGATGATAAGCGGGTCTTATAGAGACAGTGGTCTCTGCTGAGGAGATTAAAAACACTTTTATTTTCTATGCCATCAAAAAAGTCTCCTGGTCCCAATGGTTTTCCAGCAGAACTTTCAAGGTTGCTTGGCATGTAGTTGGGAAGGACTTTGTGGTAGCTGTTCAGTCGGTTTTCATGAAAGATTTTCTCCCAAAAGGTATCAACTCAACCATATTGGCTTTTATTCCTAAACAAAAACAGAGGCTAAGGAGATGAAATAGCATCAGCCAATTTCTTGTTGCAATGTGCTCTATAAGGTGATCTCGAAGATCATAGCTAATCGTCTCAAAGTAATTCTCCCCAGGATCACATCAGTCAGCGTTTGTGCATTGTAGATTGCTTATGGAGAATGTACTACTAGCAACTGAATTGGTGAAGGATTACCATAAAGACTCGTCTTCTCCTCGATGTTCAATGAAAATTGACATATCAAAAGCTCTTTACTCTATGCAATGGCCTTTTGTTGTTTTTATTCTAACTGCAATGGAGTTCCATGCCTCATTCATTCATTGGATCCGTCTTTGTATCAACACACCCTTCTTCTCAATTCAAGTTAATGGAGAGCTTGCATGATATTTTCAGAGTGGCTGAGGTTTAGGGCAAGGATGTTCCCTGTCTCCATACTTATTTGTCCTCTGTATGAACATTCTCTCGCTCAAGATTGATCAAGCAGCTGCAACTCGGAAGTTTAAATATCACCCTCGCTGTCAGACTCTCTCTCTCACCCACCTGTGTTTTGCGGATGATCTTATGGTCTTTTTAGAAGGAACTAAAGACTCAGTTGAAGGAGTAGTCAAAGTATTTGATGAATTTTCACATTGGTCAGGTCTCCATATAAGCCTGGAAAAATCGACAGTTTAGATGGCTGGAGTTTCTGAGAATATTAAGAGCTCTATTCTTCAGAACTTTCCCTTTGTAGAAGGTCAGCTTCCTGTTTTATATCTCGGTCTCCCTTTACTGACTAGAGGTATGACTTCCAAGGATTATCTCCCTTTTACAGAAAAGGTGAGGACGATAATCAGCTCGTGAACTACTCAATGCTTATCGTATGCGGGAAGACTATTGCTGATAAAATCTGTGCTTATGAGTACTGCAAACTTATGGGCTTCAGCTTTTCGCCTACCAAGCCAATGCATAAAAGAGATTGAACAGCTATGTGCTGTTTTCTTATGGACAGGTCCTGATCTAAAACACTCGGGAGCAAAAGTAGCATGGCCGGACATTTGTATTCTAAAGAGCAAAGGGGGCCTGAGTATTAGACCACTAAAGGAGGTGAATGTGGTTCATGGTCTGAAAATTATTTGGCGTCTGCTCCTTGGTGAAGTCTTCTTTGTGGGGTAAATGGGTTCACATGAATCTTATTAAGAAGAAAAGTTTTTGGGAAATTAGTGGAAACACTCAACAAGGATCTTGAATGTGGAGAGACATCTCCTTCTTGTTCGATCATTGGTCTGAGATGGGTGTTCTTTCAGAGCTGTTGGGCGAGAAAGGTATCATTGATCTCAGCATTAGGCGTGAGTCATCAGTGGAAGAGGCTTTCACTCGGAAAAGAACAAGAAGTCGTCATCGGACTAGTGTTTTGCAAGATGTGGAGAAAGAAATTGTGACTCATGATGCAGAGGATGTGGATCTTTGGAGAAGAAAATCTGGGTTCAAAAATGTTTTCTCAAAATCATGAAACTTTACAGCTGTGTTGACAAGCAAAAATTGAAGTAACTTGGGCGAAAGAAATATGGTTCTCTTATTCTACACCAAAATTCTTGTTTGTGGTGTGACTCGCTATGTTAAATAAACTTTCTACTCTGGACAGAGTTGTGAAGTGGAACAGTGGGATAGATGAAACTTGTGTATGCTGTCGAAATGCAGTGGAGACTCGGAATCACTTATTTTTTGAATGTTCCTATTCTACTCAGATTTGGGAGAAGTTGGTTAGGGGACTTATGAAGAGGAGATATACAGACCGTTGTGAGCTCATTACGAGCATTCTTACTGACAGTGGCTTGGACCACATATCAACTTTCTACATAAGATATTCTTTCTAGTGTACTATCCATATAACATGGTGGGAACGAAATAAGCGCAGGCATGGAGATACTCCCAAATATATGGTCACCATGGGAAAGCAGATTGATAAAACTATCAGGAACCGGTTACACTTGCTGTCGAGGTCAGAAGATACAAGATATAAAGAGTCTCTGGGTGTTTGGTTTGGCTCTCGCTAAGAGAAGGTAAAAACATTCTTAAAGCGTTGAAGTTATAAAACTATGAAGCACTTGATGTAAAAAAGACTTTTGATGAATATAATTTAATATTCATTTAAAAACAAAATAGGAAAAATAAAGAATGCAATCTGATGGTATACAAGCTTCATCGATTTCGTGAGAAACATGAATCAAGGCTGCAGTGAGCTAATACTACATGGTAGGAGTAAAAACAAGAGATTGGCAATGAACAGAGTGCAATCAAGCTGCTACAAAAATCCATATTGAAATTTCATAGCTGTCTTTCTTGTTCTGAATTGAGCTTGTTGGATCAGATCGAGACCCTTGCATCAAAGCTATCACAGACTTCATCGTAGGTCGTGTAAAAAGCTTCCTTTCCTTCCTCACTGAGTCTGCAAAAAGATCATAGAGCTTGGTTAGCTACTTAAGTTGTACAATGATCCAAATGGTAATTAAACGTACATGGTATTCATCTTTGAATCAATGGAACGAAGATCAAAAAATTTGAAGACTTTTTTGTCACCAAATATGGAACAAAGAAATATACTTATAGTAGCCATACCACTAGTTACTTATGTTATAGAACAAGATCATCAATACGGATTAATGCATAGAAACATAGGATAACTTAATAAATCACAAAGTACTGACAAATATTTAATCAGAGCCACTAAAACCGGAAATTTATGTTTACAATCTATTTCCGGGGAAAACGGTCATTTCATACTCAATATATCGCGATATATCTAATCTATATACTGCTTATACGAATGTGTAAAAACATACATGTACTTTTGAAAAATTCAAATAAATTATTTTTGGTGAAATCATACACATTCGCCACACCAAAAGTCGCGTCATCTAATTTTAATGACGTGGATGTTATATCAATTAATTTCACTGACAATAATATCACGTGTATAAAATGTAAATGTTTTTAAATTCTTATTGTTTAGGAAAATTAAAAAAAATTAATTTACGAATAAATTTTTAATTTTATATAAGAGATATATTCATTATAATGTTTTGATCCTACCAATTACTCTTATATTAATATTGGTTGTGTTTGTATATAAGTATTTTTAGTCTGTTGTGTAATCACGCTAGTAATTTCCACAACTAATCAAGATAAAGTATTAAAGGGACAAACCCAAATTGAATTTTTTTTATTTAGCCAATTCTCTAAAAGAACAATTCAGTGGTGAAGTCGAATGTAAAATGTAAAGGTTATTTTCAATCAATCAAGTTTCTTACCATCAGCATCTTGTTTTTTGTTTTCCTTTTTTGGTACTCGTCTTATATATAATTTAAAACTATATTAACTTGTACATATGATTTTACATTTTTTCTTCCTGGAAGTTCTCTGTTTTCTCATTATAGGATTTGTTGTATGTTTTCATCTCTTTGTCGGAACCCAACAATTGTAATAGTTTTTCACAACGCAAACTCAAAACAACTTTGGGTATAAAAAGGTGCTTTTTATATATAAGTAGTTTGGTTGTATTTGTCTTTTCTTTTGAAAGACTACTGTATTTGTTTTTTAGATTTTTCAAAATGTATATAATCCCAAATTTTAGCAAAAAAAAAACAAAATGTATATAATCATTATGTGGCCATGGAGTTTTTTGTTGTATGATATCCATGCTGAATATACGACCACTTTCATCTAAAAGACAAATACAATGAAAGTGTATAGTTGTTTTCACACGTGCTTATAGTCTGACAAGACTTTTTCTGTGTTCGCACTTGGCGTGACTAATGTTGGAACAAAAGGGGCATTCTAATAGTACTGCAGAAAGTAAACCGAGAGACACAACAAAACAAGCAACCACTATACTTTATTAGAATCTTCTTTAAACAATCTATTACAAGATCTGTTTATTCAGCTTTTACATATCTAGTGTTAACACCCTAACACACGTTACTGAAAGATTCCTAAGCTACACCGCTTATATTTCTCCTCCGTCAAGTACTTCAGCCACTGCTTCAGCACAACTCGGAACACTTCCAAGAGTTTCTCTCTTTCTCTATAAACTCAGCCTCTGTGTGTCTGTCTTCATACAGACGACTCCATAGCTATTTTATATATTCTCCACGTTCCCGAAACCTAGTTTCCAAGGCAACATAAATATAGACATATTCCATAATAATAAGTGCAACTTTCCTTTTTTTGTAATGCACTTATTCATTTTCCTTTAAGTCATAAACTTGCTTTTCAAGTTTATTCCTCTTTCCATATCTTCAAGATACTCTCTTGCTTTCCAAGTTTATACGACTCCAGCTCAGCATCTCGACTCCACATGGTCTTCACCACTCAACAAGACGTCTCCTTCAACAACTACGTCACGACTACTTCAGGGTTGACATTTTACATCAACAATCTCCCCCTTTTAGCTTTGTGTGCCAGTCAAGCACAATACCGTTCTGGTTCAACAACCATATTTCCCACCTGAAAGCTTCCATGCTAATTGTGCTTTTCTCCCCCACGAGATGTGCACCACACCATACTTTTCTCCCCTATGAGATAAGCACAATCTACATCAGGACGTCATCCACCATACTCTTCTCCCCCACGAGATATGCACTCCTTGTACCAGAACGTCACCATTCTCCCCATGCTTGATTGCACACTAAGCTAAAACAAAGATGCTTAAATGTCAAGCCTTATAGACAAACTCCCCCTGAGTCTATGCTTCAATCTTGTCCACTTCTCGGAAGTACTTCACCAAGTACGTCAGCACCTAACACATACCAGTGACACCAATAGCACGTTATCTTCAACGCACCACACGCTCAACACGAGCTCCACACGATGGCTAACTCCACCACACAGAACGTCAACTCCAACGCCATAAAACTAAGTCCACATCGGACTCCATCATGAACTACTTCAAACACTGCTTCGACACCAAGCAGTAACACACACTAAGGAAACCTCTCTCTTTATTCTACGAGGTATATCTTTCTCACAAGGCGCGTATTTTCTTTCCTTTTCCAAGCTCAGGCAATCAACACACGTACTCTAATATAACTCCAGCTTCATGCAACATGTTACGTACTACCTCCTGTAGTATTCCGCGAACTAATACTTATCTCTCCCTTTTTGACTATGTATGTGAACTCATCACCTCTAGATAGAAAACCACATCTTCATTCTCCCCCTATAAGTCACATCATGGTCAAAAACTAATATGAAGATCTATATCCTCCAAAGTAAGGAGGAAATCCCATTCTACCTTTTCTATAGTGATCAAATCTCCTAGACCACGTATTCCTGAGCCCAAAACCTCTATGATTAGTCCTTTGAACAGACTTGAAACACTCACGTCGAATATGCCCTTGAATTCCACAAGAATAACATATAGGACTATGTCTCCTCATACCATAAGGTTGCACCATCTGATTCTTCTTCCTCAACAACTTGAAACACATAGGCCTAATGTGTCCAACAACACCACAATGATGACAAACAGGCCGAAACTTTCGTTGAGTTGCACTCTTCAATCCAGAAACTCTCTCTGGAGCAGTCACCGTAGCAGTTGCCGTAGTAGTACGTGTAGCAATCGTGTTCTTCACATCAGTTACAGTCTTCACTGTAGTCTTTCCATTGGATGTCTTCTCTGCAGACACCTTAACCTCTGGTATTGTAGCAGACGTAGCTAAACCCCCAGTTTTTCCTGCTGATACAAAAATACCTCCAGCTGTAGAACTTTCTCCTTGATATCCAAAGCCACATCGATCACTTTTCCCAATACTGAGAAGATGATCTAGCTATTTCGTCCCACCATTCAGCATCCTCAAACCCTTCTGAATCTCTACAAGTTGAGCACTAACATGCCGCTCTTCTTCTTCTTTCTCTGAAGCATACTTAAGTGCTTCAGCAACTTGAGCTTCTAGTTTGACCTTCTCCTTAGTCAACTCTGAATTCGCCTCAACCTGTTTGAGCCAATTCTCATAAAACTTTCCATAATTCCCATCAAGATCAAAATCTCCATCATCATCATCACTTCCACATGAAGCCCCTGTCACAGACGCTGATGCAGATCCCGCCGCAGATTTCGTCTTAGAACCAGACTCAAGAGTTGTAAACGCCACCAAGTTCTTCAACTCTTCATCATCATATGAATCAATATCAGATTCATTCTTGACGTCACTTTTATTCTTTTGCTTCAGTAAATTCTCACATTTCTTCTGAGCATTACCAAATTCATTACCCTCAAAGCTTTTGAATCTAAGTCTCTTGAATGTTGGACACTCCCTTTTGAAGTGCCCATATCCTCTGCATTTGTAACATTGCATCTCTGTATTGACACATTGCTCGCCAGCTTCATGTCTTTGCTTTCTCAAACCAACTTTCTCATGTCCTTGCCACTTTATCATTCCCTGTAGTACTTGGTGAAGCACGCGAATCATCTTGATCACCTCATCTTCATTCTCTGATTTTTGACTTGTTGTTTCATCAACTGCCAAATTCACTTCAGTATGATTCCCCACGTCATCAAGCTTCATCTCATGAGCTTTTACCATCCCTACAATTTCATGAAAGCTGAATTTATCTATGTCAAGAGACACAAACATTGCTGCCTTATAAGCTGTGAATCTTTATGGTAGACACCTTAAAAACTTCTTCACCAGTTTCTTGTCCTTGTATTCCATGCCCAGAACACGAGCCTCTTGTGCTAACCCACTGAGTTGAGAACTAAAATCTGATACAGATTCATGTTCTTTCATCTTCAAGTTCTCAAATTTTGATTTGAGAAAATCCATCCTTAAACTCTTAACCTTTTCAGTTCTTTCAAAGTGTAATTGCAGAATATCCCATGCCTCTTTTGCATTCTTGCATCCTTGACTAAGATCTAGCTGCTTCTTTGTGACTGATGTAAAAATATCAAATAAAGCTTTTGCATTGTGCCTTGACATATCTTTCTCACACTTTGTCCATTTAGCCAATGGTTTGTTGACCACAACACCATCTTTATCTACTGTATTGGGAACTTCATAGCCATCTTCTACTGATGCCCAAACATCCATATCAATACTTTGTAAGCTTGCCTTCATCTTTGCTTTCCAATGCCCATATTGTTCTGGATCGAGCATAAACTCAACCACCATACTTTCTGATGTACTTTATCTTCCCTTCTTTCCTCTTGCCTTCGGGATCCTCACCAGTAACTTAGGTGACCCGCTCTGATACCACTTGTTGGAACAAAAGGGGCATCCCAATAGTACTGCAGAAAGTAAACCGAGAGACACAACAAAACAAGCAACCACTATGCTTTATTAGAATCTTCTTTAAACAATCTATTACAAGATCTGCTTAATTCAGCTTTTACATGTCTAGTGTTAACACCCTAACACACGCTACTGAAAGATTCCTAAGCTACACCACTTATATCTCTCCTCCGTCAAGTACTTCAGCCACTGCTTCAGCACAACTCAAAACACTTCCAAGAGCTTCTCTCTCTCTATAAACTCAGCCTCTGTATCTCTATCTACATACAGACGACTCCATAGCTATTTTATATATTCTCCACGTTTTAGAAATCTAGTTTCCAAGGCAACATGAATATAGACATCTTCCATAACAATAAGTGCAATTTTATTTTTCTTGGAATGCACTTATTCCTCTTTCTTTAAGTCATAAACTTGCTTCTCAAGTTTATTACTCTTTCCATATCTCCAAGATACTCTCTTGCTCTCCAAGTCTATATAACTCCAGCTCAGCATCTCGACTCCACATGGTCTTCACCACTCAACAAAACGTTTCTTTTAGCAACTATGTCAGTGATTCCTTCAGGGTTGACATTTTACATCAACAACTAACACTGAAATTCGGTACGGCTAACATCATAACGTGATTTTTTTTTTTTGCTAACTAATCATATGGTGATTTTTGGTGACTGTTTCAATACTCTAAATTAATTAATTAACTAGTAGTGCAAGTTGTTGAAAAGAAAAAAAAACTTGTAGTGCATATGGAACGAAACTATAATTTCTAATTTACTGATTTTCTCCATAGTCTAAGTCTCCAAGAGTAACTCTTTAGCACCTATTGGGTTTCGACTTGTAAATTTGAAATGATAAAGTTACGTTTTCTAACCATTCTACATAGTAAAAATCAATGGAAGAAAATTAGTTCTACATGTTTACTTTATCAAACATGAAAACCACCAAATTTTAGCAAAAAACAAAAAGAAAAACATGAAAACCAAACTTGTTTCGTAACAATTTACAATGCTAAGCCTGAATAACTAAGTACATTAATATCAAATGAAAACAACTGTTTTGAGAAACAAAATATAACATGCATAGCTTAGCCCACTATAAATAAAAAAAGCATGTTTGGTTTCAATTTATCGTTAGGATCTGAAGAAGAACATTAATTTATCTACCAGTTTTCTCTTTTTTTTTGTTCAAAACCAGTTTACTCTTTTTATTTTGTCAAAATTATATGTTCTCAAAGGTTCAAAACCCCTTTAAAATGTAGACATGTATGTTTATTTGTACAACTATTATTTTTATCGCATGACGTGATCTTGTGGGCCTTTAAGCTGCGTTAAATTTTTGTTCATCCGCACACAAAAAATCTTTGCGTGGAAATTACCAGATATTTTGTATTCCTTCACTGAAATTTCAGTTTTTGTAAGGATATCATAATTCTTTTTTTTTTAACTCCCGAATATCATAATTCATAAATCCATATGTATATCCAGAGTCCAATGGTTCTTGGTTCTCGTTGACATGTAAAGAGTGTTTTTAGAAGTTTTGGTTTCTTAAAGAAACCATCACTAAAGTTGCTTAACTATCCGATTATTTAATTTGAGTATTGACGTATGCTGTGTTATTACTAAATTCTCATGCTGCAGAATGAATAAGTACAGATTTGGTCTGGGATCGTTGTGTCAGTCCTTGACCATGACATTCTGCTACTCGAATCTAGTAGACTAGTACATATGTAAGTGTTTTTTCCTTGTTCAAGATAAGTACATTTGTGATATGTATATGTTTTTTCCTGGTTGAAACAGTTGTAGATATCTTCTAATCAATATATATATAGTTAAAATGTTTTATAACAGGAATAACGGTTTGGATTACAAGTACGACACAAATAAAATAGCCATATTTAAAAAATTCTAACTAGTTTTGCTCTACCCATCATCACTGACATGTTTTGCTAGATCGAATTTTGAATTGTAGAGAACCGGTTAATTGATTCACTTATATTTTCATCTCTATATATTATCTCTAAAGTACATAATCTATATTATAGAAATAGATTTATTTCAATATATACATATATAATAGAATTCTTCTATTTATGGCAGAAAATCTAGAAATATATTATTATCACCTTTAAACATAGAGATAAAAGAATAACATCTATATTATAGAGGAATTCTATTATAAAATTAGACATCGAAATAAATTCATTTCTATGATATAAATTTCTATTTAAAAAAAGATATAGAAACATTTTAAATGCTATTATAGAAACAAAAATAAAGGTGGATTTGAGATGATTAATGTGACCTTTCTCATTTATTTATTTTTAATGTACAATAAACTATTGTGTATATGATACCCCTTTTGTTTATGTAAATGGTACGTTATTGGCTATGGCTTTATGCATATGTCATGTTCATAATACATAATGCGTCAGTACAACATCATGTACACTATGAATAATGGACAATATTGATATAATATCCAGTTATCCATATTCTGTGTCTCGGTTACCTATTATTCTCTCTTTTTTTGATCAAAACCTATTATTCTCAACCTTGCAACTTTCCGAGTCAAAACAAATTTATGGGAGTTAGTGAGTAGAGGCTGCTGATAGAGGCTCACTATATAAAACTACATTAAAAGGTCAAATGGAAACCAACGCGTGTTGGCCTAGTGGTAAAGGAACTCCGGCTGGAGTGCCCGCCCTGGGTTCGATCCGCGTTGGCCACGAGAGAATTTACATGGGCTTCTCTCGCCTCCCAGACCACTTTGCGTAACCAGGGGCCCTTAAGTGGAGGCTTAAAAATTCCTGTAATGGCATGGGCATAAGCCCGGTGGGCTAGTCGATCACGCTTAGTGGTCGGATACTGGGTTATCAAAAAAAAAAACATGCATCACCAGTTGTTGCGTGCATTCATGACCACCGAGTAATAACTTAGTCTTGTCCAATATTGCTATTGGTAAGAGTGCGCATTCACCAAAGAAAGAAGAACATTTTTTTATTAGATCTACCGAAACCAGTTCCTTCCATGTCTTGGTGTTGCCGCCTGAACAATCCAACGACCATATCTTTAATGTGGACCGGTTATTCTCGGATACACACAAGCTATTATCAAGGATGCACATGCAGACGCTGGAAGGGTCACGTACATGGGCAATGGGTGCTTTGCAGATTACTTGAAAAGTTTCATTGTGAAGATCGAAAGATAATACATTTTTTTCAAGCTCCGTTAACCAATAAAGTGACCCATCAAAGTACACGGGATTATTGTAAGCGTTAATCCGATAAGGAGAAGCAGGGTGAACATACCTCCAAGCATTAGTGCTAACATCAAAAACCTCACAAGTGGTCACATTGTCTAGGCCAAACCCAGACGAATCATATATATAATGAGACACTTTCTTCTCTTCTTAAGGTGTCCACATCAGATTTTAATAAATGTTTGTGGGATCCATCTTTATATTTTTATTTTAAAATAGTATGTATTCATATGAATATCACTAAATATCACTTAGTGCAGTGGTTTATGTATCATTAAAGAAGCTTACAACCCGGATTCGAATAGAGAACATGTGTGTTTTGCATTTTTTTATGATTAGATTTAATGAAAAGCAATTATGATTTTTACAAGTCATCTTCTTCTTTAGACTTTTAGACTTTCTGCAATATTGACTCCGATATCTCATAATTTGTCAAGAGTTATACATCAGTTTCTTCGTTTTTTCCATTTTCATGAAAACTTCATGAATTTTTAAATATATTACTCGATTATAGGATGAAATGAATGAAAATTAAGTTTTTAAGAATTTCGGTTTTTGGACTGAGTCATTTTAAATCGTCATCGTTGGTGTCCGAATTACGTTTTTCCGGTGATTTTACGGCACTCGGCAGTGAGTTTTCGAACGTGATTATGTAATGAATTAATGATTATTGGGTCATTTTAAATTAACTTGCGGCCTATGGCATTCAGTTTCTACATAACCTTTAAAAGGTGAGGCTGATCAGACATACCC
>NW_026617637.1:0-16128 GCF_000801105.2 Raphanus sativus
AAAAAGATTGTAGTGATTGCAACGTTTCAACAGCCAAAGAAACATATTCAAACTGTGGTTACTAGATGTATATTCCATTACGACTAGTCCGTGTCACCTCTATAGCCAACAAGGCGCTGAATTTAACCAGAATACTACAAGGAGCAAAGGAAAAATAAGGGTGTCAAGTAAGTACCTTTCCTCAAAGTCAGAGCCACGACTGCATCATTCTCAACCTGAACAATAAAACAAAGAATACATTTAAGTAGTAACAAAGGTCTAGATCTTTAAACTTGAACAATTGTTGCATATGTATGAGACATTCAAAATGTTTGATACCTTCTGCTCTGCTAGAGATTTGGAATCCTCTAATACTTCTTCTGTAGACATTAAGATGAGACGCTGATTGCTGACTGGTTGCTCGATGAGGGTAAAGAGTTTCTGCTTAAAATCCAAAACAGTCGCTGCGCGATCGCATTGGATAAAGTAAGTAGCTTTCATGCGCTTCACACGAATATACATGGCCTGCAGAACAAGATCACCCAGACTAATCAGTCGAAGGCTATAAAGCTCTCAACTTCCCCAGCTAAATAAGCACATAACGATCTAATAAAGATGAATCAAACCCATCAAAGTACAGCTAGTACCATGGCAAGACAACGACTGAACAATCTCCTCCTCTTCCGGAGCCGATTGTGATTACTCTCGGGGAAAGAATCTGCTTCAGAGACGCCAAAAGATTCAGACTTCGAATTAGATAACAATGAAATCGAGTGACTAGATCAGTTAAGGATACTTACCACGAGGATGGAAAATCTGAGAAAGTTTGGCTTCTTCTTCTCAGACTCAGCTGAACAAGGCAAGAGCCAAAGACTTGTTTGGCTCCAGGTCGAGACTATTGTCGGTTAAGCTTTATTCAAACCTGCTGTTGCAAAGAGAGTGTTCTTATTTGTCTCTTACTACTCTTTTCGAAAGTCCCACATCGGTCACGAAATAAAAGTGGAAGGCATGAAGAGTAGGATAAAAGAAGATGCAATATGCCTCGTAACAAATCATACCTTTCTCGGCCTTTTGGCTAAGATCAAGTGTAGTATCTGTTCTTATCAGTTTAATATCTGATATGTGGTCCATCGGGTCACACGATATTAACTCTATTTTTTGAGGGAAGAGGCCCATCAAGATAGCTTGCTATCTGGGTCTCTGCGAGTCGCCCATGCGTTGCACTACAGCACGGGCCGGCTCAGCCCATCAGTAATCCAGTTTAATTTTTTAGTAAATGGGCTTTTGAGCCTCTCATAAGTTTTTATTTTTTGTAACGCCTCTGATAAAGATTATTGCGGTTTCATCTGTTGAACTCTCCCTATTAATCGGATAAATCAATCCAATAATGATCAAGTCAAAGCTTAAATAAGCATTTAAAAAGAAATGGAAAAAGCTTGTCTGCACGTTAACATGTCCCACTCCTGGGTGGACTTAGGACAATACTTGGTCGGCTTTCTCGTTTCTTATTTCCCGCTTTCTTATCTCATAGTTTGAGAACCTCACGTTGACCCGATAGATCAAACAATATACGAGTAGAAAGAATCCACAGGTTGGAGGCAAGATGGCGAGTAGTAAGCCGCCAATAGATAAGAGCATCATGGCAGAACATATGAGCTTTGCTAAAGGAGATCCGAGAGCAGATCAGTGAAATGCAGTCAGAGATGAGAAGCTTGAGATCAGAATTGCATCAAACTCGACTTTGTGTCTCATTGTGAGGAGGATAGAGCCATTAACTCAATTCAAGAGGTAATCACTTTTCATTCTACTTTGGTGAGAGATGCCTGAAATGATATACAAAACTTAACTACACATTTTGTTTTGTTTTTTGTCGGACAGGCCATGATCCACTTCTGGCTTTAGAAGCTACAATGCAGCGTGGTTAAGTTACTTAACATTCCAAGAGTAAATCTCTATTTTAGCATTGTGGGAGAAAAAAATATTACATGCCTCCCTAATCTAAGAGACATGGATGATAGTAGAAGAAGTAACTAAAGTTGTTCAACATTGATGGTTCATTCATCCCTAGAATGGTTATCTAAGATAACGAGTGGTGCAACTCGAACACTTCTAGTGGTAGACATGACCACAACCCAGCATGCACGCCTCTTATAAGCTGCGCAAAGAAGCATTAGGCTGTTCAGCATCATAGGCTGGATCTCTCTGACACTGCTTTATTGGGAAATAATGTACCTGTTGAACTTAATGTAACGAGTAAATCATTTGTAGATCATTAGCTCTTCTGTCTAATTTATGCTAAGCAGATCATTAGCTCTTCTTTTCTTCTCTCTTTGTTTTTTGTTGCATTTGGTTGGTTTAGTGTAAAGAATCTAAAGATGTGTTTGTAATAAAGACTATGAAGTATGACATTGGGTTTATTCAATATTTTCTTGGAAATGCATATATGAATCTTAGGAAAAACCTAAAATGTGGAATACATCTTTTAATGAAAAGTGAATTAATAACATATGGTGAAATCCTACTTCTTATTTTTCCCCTGCTTACATCTTTCATCTTTAGCAGTTTGATATCTTAATAATCATTTATTGAATTATATTAAAATAGTAATATTTTATTTGGAAATTTCAATATAAGTTTCTGAGCAGTGGTAATGCATTTTTCTCATAGTATTTTGGAGCCAATGTGACAACTGAGAAGAGACGGAAACATAAATGAAACTGCATTGCTACAAACTTTTATCATGATCTCTGTTATATTATGTTTTTATTAATGTAGATGTATATTTAAACAGGTGACGTAGAAAACACGTAAAAATAGTATAACACAAAACACGTAAGAGATTCAATTGGGTCTGCGACAGTTGTTACGGATCTCACCATTGGATCCAGTGAGTGGTTTGATATCGCCCATCTTAACCATAGCCCTCACAAAATCGCGGTAAAAGGCGTTCAGACTACGACTATAAGACACGACAAGCGAGTCAGTTGAACCGCCGCTGTAAAGAACTTGGTCCGAAGTGAGTAGACCCCTGTGGTTGAGAAGCTGTCTGTAGTAGTTGATGTCAAACCTTCCAGGAGAGTGGATATCAAGAGTGGCTTCATTGTTGTCGCTAGAGCCAGAGTCAGCCGAACAGCTCCTTTGTCTAGACAAGGCGAAAGAAAGTTCGATGTTGTTGCTTTCGTTGTAGATACGGTCTCTAAAAGTGACGCATCTAGCTTGTCCAATAGTGTGTGCGCCAGAGAGGGCGACCATGTCGCGTGAGGATAAACCTTGTGCTCTAAAACGGTTGATGAGGTTGTTGAGAGTAGATGTTGGAGGAGGTATAACGCCTGAATTGGCGGTTGAGAAGCTCGCCGTGGTGGAATCTCTTCTTCCAAGTTTGACGCTCCAACCTGGCCCGTCCAACTGTTTAGTTTAAAATATGTATTAAAGATCGATCATATATTAAGATATACGTTCACGGACACTATTTATTGACAATCCTAATTACAGCTTCGAATCTAGAGCTGCCCACATAGCCGCCAATAATTTGAGATCACTATGTATAATGGCTCAGCTCTCTTGTACAACCCACATATACTATATACAATGTATACACAAACGAAAGTTTCAAAATAAAATAGAAAATTACATGCTTATTTTTTGTCAAATCTTTTATATAATTTCAGAGTATTAATTAATTAATACAAAACTCTAGGCAAAGTATGTAACTGATTTTGTATATATATATTTAGTATCATTATAATTTTCAGTTGAAAACAAAATAGAATGAACACAACTGTTAAGTTCGCTTTAGACCTCAATAGATTGTTTCTCAAAGAAGAAAAAAGACATCTATAGATTTGGACCGGTCTTATATATAAATGTGTAGTGTATATATATAGAACATGGTGATCTCAAATTATTATAGTTTTTAACCATGTGCAAAAGAAACAGGTAAAAGTATCTGATGCATCAAAAACCTTGAAGCTGAAAAATATATAGATCCAAATGTTCTTAGTTGGACGTTAAACAGTACGGTCTTCAAGAGTAAAGGTAAAAGTACTAACGAGGAGGACAGAGTCACGGGCAGTGATAGCAAGAATGTCTGCGCATGAGACGACGCCTGGGCATACTCTCTCAACCCTGGACTTGATTTTGTCAACCACGTCAAATCCCCTCACAGAGTTATTGTTTGGGCCTGCCGTTTTCTCTCCCATAGATAAGGAAGTGTCGTCCAACAATATTGATCCGTCACACCCCTGTAAACCATGCATTGTAAAATTGTTGGAGTAATTAATGGAACATGCCAACCATAACATAGCCTCATTGGTAGATCCCATGTAAAGTTCTTAAAATTTTTAAAGTAAATATTTTTATCTAGTAAAAGTATTTTCCAATGAAAAGAACTATATGGATGGAATGATTCCAAAATGTAAAGAAATGTATATATATGCTCTCTCTTACTTTTAGTTACTATTTCAATTTTATGTTTTAAAAATACTAACAAGATATCTGATGAGGTATTATTGATAGAGTTGTTCTTATAAGCTTGTGTCATTACAAAAATGGAATCTTACATTGACAAAACAGTCATGAAAGAATAACCGGAGGAGAGAAGCAGCCATGCGGCGCTCCCTGGTCACCGCTCGCTGCACCTCGCGTCTCACCACATAAAACAATGAGGGACAGCTTTGCTTGTAGAAGTCACTGCTCAGCTGGGCGTGGCTGTAACAACAGCTCCACATTATTACAATCAACACCACAATTAACATAGTTCTCTGCTCATTGCATAACTCCATTCTCTCTTTTTGCTTCTTTGTTTGTTTTTGGAGTTAGAGTCAAAAAAGCATGCAAGAGAATGAGGGCTTTATAGATGTTTGCTTACTTACATAAAACGTAGGTATTTTTTGTTTGTTTTGTTTATGTTTATCAACGGAGATAAGTTTCTTCTCAAATAGCCACTCTATTTCATTTTCTAACAAACATAAACACATCAATATTACGGGGTCATGATCCTTATGCCACCTCTACCAAATTCATGCTTTAATTCCTTTCCTTTTTTCCTGCCTATTACATTTTTCTTTTGAATTTTGTAGGGCTGGGCAAATAAACCGAACCCGAAAATCCGAACCGAATCTGATCCGATTAAAATGAATCCGAACCGATCTGAACCCGGCATAAAAACTTTTATGGTATTACGGGTTATGGGTATTATCCGAACCGAACCCGAATCTAAATGGATATCCGATAGAACCCGAAATATTCAAAACCCCAAAAAGATCTTGTACCAAATATGATCTCAATTCCTAATATGTATTCAAAATACATTAATATATGTTGAATATTTAAAATAATTATCTACTACATGAAGGTTGATGGTACTATTACATGAAGATTGATGGTTAAATGTGGCTATTGAATCTTGAAATATTTAGATTTAGATTTTGTTTTCACTAAACAATATTTTTCATGAGAACATTGTTTTTCGTTTTATGCTTTCGTTTATTTGGTTTTCTTTTTATCAATAAATATGTTTCCTTTTTGTTTGATTTTGAATGATCACGGTTGATGTTCATTTCTTATTTTTAAATCGATTTTACTTATGTTTTGGTTACAAAAAGTTACAAATTAGGTATTTCAAACCCGAAGAACCGAATTTTCTTATGTTTTGGTTACAAAATAAGTAAAAATGAGATATTTTTAAACTGAAGACCCGATTGGGACCCAACCCCGAAAGTACATTGGGTTGTACCGGTTCTTGGAAGATTTACTAATCCCGACCCGAACCCGATAGAACCCGAACCGGTCCCGAACAGAATTTTTAAATAATCCGAATGGGGCTGATTTTGATAAACCCAAATAACCGAAACCCGATTGGATAAAACCGAAATCCGATTGGGACCCCGAATACCCATGCCTAGTATTTTGTTTTTGACCATTAGAGCATCAATATCAGTGGGACTAATTTGCAAGTCCTTATAGTTTTATATTAATATTTGTAGTTTAGGACAATGTTAAGGACTTTGATTAAATTTGTGATTATTAGTGGGACTTTTATTGGTTCTTAAGTTACTTAATTACAGCGACGAGAGATCCGTCTCCTCCGTACAGTGGTTCCATCGTCGATCAACAACACCACTATAACAGCGACGAGAGCTCCATCTCCGTCTCCTCCGTGTCGAAGAATGCTCCGACGGGGCAGAACCGTCAAAAACTGTGTCGAAGAATGCTCCATCTCCTCCGTATTCTACGGTGGTTCCGTCGTCGATCAACAACACCACCACAACAGCAACATCAAACGGTTTCACCACTACCAAAACCCTAAAGACTTCACCTTTCTAAACACTAGTCGTGTTACCGCTTCTCCGCTTCTCCGCTTCATCTCCAGGCGATAGGTGATAAGGAAGGACGAACTAAGAACGTCCTTAGTTAAGATACGTCCCACATAATAATGCCTATTATTGATTTATTTTTGTGTCCAAAATACACAAGGACCTAGTGAAAGACTCCGATAATCATGGTCTTATATAAACAGAGGAACCTCTTAAATTATTAGCTGGCGAGGTTTACTGTTGTCGGAAAAAGCTAGGTTTGTCATTATATATCAAGTTTTAATATGCAAAACTATATTATAATTAATATCCCTAGCCATCATATCAAGATTTTCAAGAGGTAATTTTTTTTCTTAAATAATGATGCTAATTTCCATAAATTGGAAATTATGGAACTTGTTAAAAGGCAATGTGAAGTTTCCATTTTTCCCTTATGGTTTATAAGTATAAGATGGGCCGTAAATAACTGGGCCTAACTCACAACCCAAAACAAACCACGGCACACGCTCGACTCGACAAACTCTCTTCGTCTCTTCCCGCGACGGCGACGACCGTACCGCCAACGCCTTCTCTCTCCGATCCTTGAATTCCACCTAATTACTTCTCTGCTACACCTATCAAATCCATCTCTCTCTCTCTCTCTCTCTCTCGCTCTCCCCGTTATTCCTCTCAAGACGCAGACCTCCCCCGTACAGAGTACAACGAGATGGGTAGACCCAAAGGAGATGCCGCAAGGAGCAAGGCTCGTCCTTCCAGCAGCAGGTTACATTATCCTCCAATCTCTTCCACGCCCTACATTTTCGAGTCTATGCTTCATTGGTTCTGTACTTGAATTGACTAATTGAGTTTTGTGAACAGCTTGGCAGCTTCTCTGTTGCCGTCTGGTTCTGCAGCCGCCGCCGTAGGTTTTGGCGGCTACGTGGGCAGCTCTAGATTCGAAGCTTCTCTGTCAAAGGAAGACCCTGCTCCCTTCTTGGTATGCTTTGTGCCTCTTTGTTTGATTCTACCTACTTGCTCTCATCTTTGTTGATGGATTGTGTAGGATTTGGATAGTGAGATGGCCCAACACTTGCAACGTCTCTCAAGGAAGGACCCTACAACAAAGATAAAAGCTCTTACTTCCCTGTCAGAACTGGTTAAGAAGAAGAAAGGGAAAGAACTTTTGCCATTAATCCCACAATGGGTATGTTTCTTTCTCAAAATACTTGGGACTTTTTGCAGAATGTTGATCACTGTCCTTCCTTCACGTTGCAGTGCATGTGGTTGTTCATTGACTTCTATTGTCTTACTTGTCTAGACGTTTGAGTACAAGAAGTTGATACTGGACTACAGTAGAGATGTCCGGCGAGCTACGCATGACGTCATGACTGATGTTGTTACTGGTGTCGGGTTTGTACTTTGGTTCTCAGCTTTCTTATGCATACCTCTTTTTCTTACCCTCATTCATTATGCAGTGTTGTCATTTAATTTTTTCTTTTAGTATCATACGCTTGGATGTTAGGTAGTCTACTTATGTCGTGAGTGATATGGTTAAGCTTTGAGGTTTTCCTGACATCTATTATATCGAATGGATACATGATTTTTTCTTGGAATGAATTTTTTTGTTGCTCAGTGCTGCAGAAGCTTGACTATGTTGAGTGTGTCATATAGGGAATCTGTCTTGATATTGTCTCAGCATGCATGCATTGGATACTTCTCTTTTAGTATTTTATGCTTTCTCCCTGGATAAGTGGTATTCTGCATTAACTCTTATTTTCTTACATGTTACTCAGGAGAGATTTAGCACCCCATCTTAAGTCTATAATGGGCCCCTGGTGGTTTTCACAGTTTGATTTGGTTTCTGAAGTTTCGCAAGCAGCGAAGTCGTCTTTGCAGGTTGGCACCTAGTTTCTGAAGTTTCTCCAGACTTTTTTTCTTCTTAAAATTTTGTGTTTTGATGTCACTCTTTCTGTTAACTCTCTTTTGGTCTTATTAGACCAGTAACAATTTAGTTCTGGTCAACTTGCACCTTTTTTATAGAATCCGTTTTCAGATTTTCATTTAGCTGCATAATTTTTAAAACAGGCAGCTTTCCCTGCCCAGGAGAAGAGGTTAGACGTCTTGAGTCTGTGTTCAGCTGAGATTTTTGCTTATCTGGAGGAAAATCTGAAACTTACACCTCAAAATTTATCTGATAAAGCACTTGCTTCGGATGAATTAGAAGAAATGTACCAGCAGGTACTTCATCTGGGGGAATCTTTACTTAAGGCACAACTTTTCCTTCTATCGATTTCTTTCCAATGTCTTATTTTGCTTTATTTTCAGATGATATCTTCATCTCTGAGGGCGTTGGCTACACTTATAGATATATTGCTCCACGAACCCGATAAAGCTGGCTCTGCAAGTGTCAATGCCGAATCGAAACTTGCCTCGAAGGCTAGGAGAGTAGCAACCTCCTCTGCTGGAAAGTTGTTCTCTTCCCATAAATGCTTTCTGAACTTTCTAAAATCCGAAAGCCCTAGTATCCGATCAGCAACTTATTCTTTATTGAGCAGCTTCATTAAAAATGTTCCTGAAGTCTTTAATGAAAGCGACGTAAGATGTCTTGCACCAGCTTTGCTTGGTGTTTTTCGAGAAACTATTCCAATTTGCCACTCATCAATGTGGGAGGCTGTCTTGCTGTTCTCTAGAAAATTTCCTCAGAGTTGGGCCTACTTAAATGTTCATAAGTCAGTTCTAAATCACTTATGGCAGTTTCTTAGGAACGGGTGCTTTGGATCCCCACAGGTTTCTTACCCTGCATTGATACTGTTCCTGGAAGTTATGCCAACCCAATCTCTCGAAGCTGATAAGTTCTTTGTGAATTTTTTCAATAACTTACTAGCTGGGAGGAGTATGTGTGATTCTTCAAGCGCGGATCAGTTATCACTTCTCCGTGCAACCACTGAATGTTTCCTCTGGGGATTACGCAATGCTTCAAGGTATTGCGATGGCCCCAGTTCCATTCACGATCTCCAAGTTGATCTAATTGATAAAGTCCTTGTGAAGAATCTATGGGCATACTTCTTTGAACTATCCAAGGACAGTACTCCACATATTCAGAGGAAGCCATCTGAAACGCTGAGCATGAGCAGTTCAGTTAAGTTTCTGCAAGAGCTGGGAAGCTGCATCTTAGAAATTCTTTCAGGAATTAATTTGCTCGAACAAAACCTGTTGTCCTTTTTCTGTAAATCTGTTCAAGAGAGCTTCTTGAATATGCTTCAGCAGGGAGATACAGAGACAGTTACCGGCATGAGAAAAATGATTGATTTTCTTTTGTTACTGGAGAGACACTCAAGTCTGGAAGGTGAGAGTTGGCCTTTGGATCAATTTATGGGGCCACTGCTGTCCAAGGCTTTTCCATGGATAAAATAATCTGTAAGTTACTGTCTATGTTGTATTACCCGATTATGTCATGTTAAGCCATATGATGTTTTTACTTAATTAACTCATGTGGTTGTATTTCTGTTCTCAGGAATTGGTAGATGGTTTGAAGCTTTTGTCTGTTTCACTATCAATATTTGGACCGAGAAAGATAGTTCCGGTACTGATTTGTGATATAGAGACTTCTACCCTTCTCTCTCTTGAAGAAGGGAGGGATATGAGCCCAGAAAAGTTTATTAAAGTTTTCCAAGAATTTTTTATTCCTTGGTGTATGGATGGATATGACTCTTCGACTGCTGTTAAAGCTGCAAAACAAGATCTCCTGTTTTCATTGCTTGATGATGACTGTTTCACTCAGCAGTGGAGTGCTGTAATTTCTTATGTATTTGATCAACAACATCAGGGGTTCGATAAGCTGGCTTCTATGGAATTGCTTTTAGAGAAGGCAAGGGATGAAATTACAAAAAGAAGTTCTGGGCTGGAGTTGAGTCAAAGAATAGGCTCTAAGCCAGACCATTGGCATCATGAGCTCATAGAATCTACTGCTATAGCTCTTGTCCGTTCCTCCTCAGTAACTACAACGTCTGCTGCTCAGTTCTTGTGGTAAGTCTATCTATAAAACAGTATCAACTAAAGCTAATATTAATATCATTTTAATTCAAGCTCACAATCGATCCAAGATTTTGCATTCACATTTTCCAGCCAAATCTTGAGACTGATTGCTCTCAGTACTTACTCTATATTTGTGTATGCAGTTCAGTTCTGGGTGGTTCAACGGAAGACAGCAGTATTTCTTTTGTGTCAAGAAGCTCGTTGGTCTTGATATATAGAGGGATCCTTGAAAAGCTGCTATCTTTTATCAAACAGTCACCATTATGTTCAGTTAGTGATACATGTTCCTCTCTTATCGTTGAGGCTGTTGATATAGAGTTTGATTTGAGCAGTCCTGTCGATGTGATCGCGGTAACTAAGTTTGCAGCAGAAGTTATTGATGGTAGTGTGTTCAGTTTAAAGGCTCTGAATCAGGAAGCCACTCTATTTTCAACTATTTTGTCCTCTCTCTTAATCATTGACTTGGAGAGTAGAATATCATCACTAGTGGACAATACTCTATATGAGCTGAAAGAGAAGAGAAAGGATCGGAATCTAGTGGGTAGTTTTGTTCATGCTGTTTGCTCTAGGATGAATAATCAGTTCTGGAAATCTATAAACTATGATGTCAGAAAGAGTTCAGCAAATATTTTGGTTCAATCCATAAGGTCAGTTGTCCAACTTGAGGATGATCTGCAACCTTGTCAGCTTACATTACTGTGTGCTTCATGGATGCCCGAGGTGTTGAAATATCTTTCATTGAATCAAACTGATGAAGAAATTATCTGTGGGCTGCTTCTGCGTGAGAATGATGTTTGGCCTATGTGGACCAGCCCCAGCTCGTCAGCTAGCATTTATACACATGATATTCCTGCTCACTTGTGCGATTTGAGGACATCCAAGAGTCAAAGATATGTTTTTTTCATTGACAGCCTGATCACTAATATGGGGATTCAGCGATTTGTTGTTGGCCACAAAGATAATGGGTTATCCCCGCAAGCTTGGCTTTCCGCAGAAATACTCTGCACGTGGGAGTGGCCAGGGGGTAGTGTTCAAACTTCCTTCCTGCCAGCCCTCGTCTCATTCTGTAAGAGTGAACCAGCTTATGGGAGCTTATTAAACTCCATTTTTGACATTCTACTCAATGGTGCTCTTGTGCATGGAGAGGATGAGAGAGACAGTTCCGGGAACATGTGGGTTGAATTGAATAACCAGATAGAGGACGTCAAAGAACCATTTTTGAGGGCTCTGGTGTCTTTGATTTTCACTCTGTTTAAGGAGGACCTTTGGAGAGAAGAAGAAGCCATGGCTGTTTTCAAAATGGTCACAGATAAACTCTTCATCGGGGAAGAGCCGAGCAAAAACTGTTTGAGAATCATTCCTTTCATTATGAGCGTAATAATTTCACCATTACGTACAAAAACCAAATCTAGTGTTTACGGTGATACTGTGCTGCCACTGGAAGCTTTCCTTGGAGGTTGGCTGGAGAGGTCTTTGTCGTTTCCTCCTCTGGTCCTCTGGCAAAGTGGGGAAGGTGAGGCCCCATTTAATTTTCATTAATTTTCTTTTGGTCCTTCCTTTCGATCTCATTGTTATTTTCTGTACATTGCTTAACCGTAAGTAAAGGATTAGGCTGAACGTATTTGTAAAGCAAGTATTTACTTATGAAACAAGATCAACTTAGCGATAATTTTGAGGCTCCACTTGTCAGGTCCTTACATCAGGTTTTTAGGGACCTGAGAAGTGGTTATAGTTGGCATTAGATGGACATTCCCTTTCTTTAGCTTTTGCTTTTCATGCGTAGCTTATTGTTCTTTCGTTGTGTTTAATCAGATATGCAGGATTGGTTTCAGCTTGTTTTATCTTGCTATCCCGTAAATGAAAAGGCTGAAGAAGATAAGGCATTACAGAGGCATGTGAGCAATGAAGAAAGAACACTCCTGCTTGACTTGTTTCGCAAACAAAGGCAAGTTCCTGGTGCATCAAGCGTAGTTACCCAACTTCCAGGTGTCCAAATTCTGCTGGCAAGACTAATAATGGTCGTAGTTAGCTATTGCGGAAACGATTTCAATGAGGAAGATTGGGATTTTGTCTTTTCTAATTTGAGGCGAATGATTCAGTCTGCAGTAGTTGTGATGGAGGAAACTTCTGAGAACGTCAATGACTTCATTAGTGGTGTTTCTTCCATGGAGAAGGAGATTGATACTCTCGAGGGACTTGGGCATATTGTTTCTATTTCGGATGCATCTTTAGACAATGCTAAGAATGCTCTCTCAGCATTTTCCGTGCTTAAATTAGTAAAAGATATATCGGTTGGAAGTGAAGACTATTTGTATTCCTTGGCAAATGAATTATGGGACCTAGCTAAAGATCGGATACTTGAAGGTGTTCTTCGTCTTTTCTTCTGCACCGGTCTTGCTGAGGCTATCGCTGCTTCATATTCCCCAGAGGCAGCGTCTCTTGTTGCTTCATTTCGAGTTGATCATTTGCAGTTCTGGGAGTTGGTGGCTCAGCTTGTAGTCGTCTCTTCTCCACGTGCAAGGGATAGAGCTGTCAGAGCAGTGGAATTTTGGGGTCTAAGCAAAGGAGCCATAAGCTCTATGTATGCAATAATGTTCTCCTCCAAACCAATCCATTCGTTGCAACGTGCTGCATACATCGTTTTGTCTACCGAATCTATATCCAGGCTGGCCATAGTTGCTGATGGGAATGCGTCACCCAGTGATGAGTCTCTCAGCGATCAGGACTCCAGCAACGATGGCTTGCCATCTGAAGAAAAGCTACGGCTAAGAGACGAAATATCCTGTATGGTTGAGAAGTTAAATTATGATCTCCTTGATACAGATTTAACTGCTCCAGACAGGGTAAAAATTTACTTTCAAAAGCTTTCTTTTGTTTGTTCTCCCTTTTCGGACAAATCATTTACTGTAATAACCACTTGTAATGGCAGGTGCAAACATTCCTGGTATGGTCTTTGTTGCTCTCGCATGTTAGCTCTTTACCTTCACTAACACAAGGGCGAGAGAGACTGGTGCAGCATATCCAGAGAACTGCAAATCCTTTGATATTAGATAGTCTATTCCAGCACATTCCTCTAGAAGAATACATGGCACAGAGCTTGAAGAAAAAAGATGGAGATATTCCATCTGAATTATCTGTGGTCGCATCTGCAGCAACTTGTGCGATTACAACGGGTTCGTCACTGTTAACGGTGAAGTCACTTTGGCCTATTGAAACCGAAAACATGGCCTCGCTTGCTGGAGCGATATATGGTCTGATGCTACGCGTCCTTCCAGCTTACGTTAGAGAATGGTTTAGCGGAATGCGTGATCGGTCTGCATCATCTTTGATTGAAGCGTTTACAAGAACGTGGTGCAGCCCTTCTTTAATTAAAAACGAACTGTCTCAAGTAATGTGTAATGATACCTTTTTTTTTTTTGAATCTCTTAGAGTTGCAGTGAAGTTCCGCTAATGCATTGGCAAATATTCCGTTGCAGATAAGGAAGGCAGACTTTAATGATGAGAGCTTTTCAGTGAGCATTAGTAAATCAGCAAATGAAGTAGTAGGTACATATACAAAGGATGAAACCGGGATGGATCTGGTGATCCGTCTTCCAGTTTCTTACCCACTGAAGCCTGTTGATGTCAATTGGACAAAAAGTATTGGAATAAGCGACGCGAAGCAGAGGAAGTGGTTAATGTCTATGCTAATGTTTGTTCGTAATCAGGTACTGTACTTGATGAGCCATGTTGATCACTTGTTATATCCTGCATGATTACCATTTCAACATTTTTAAGTGAAATGTATTCTTTTCGACTGGGTGCAGAACGGGGCTCTGGCGGAAGCTATAAAAATATGGAAGCGGAACTCGGACAAGGAATATGAAGGAGTAGAGGACTGCCCGATATGTTACAGTGTGATCCACCCAGTGAATCACAGCCTTCCAAGGCGGGCTTGCGCTACATGCAAATACAAATTTCACAAAGCATGTTTAGACAAGTGGTTCCTCACATCTCATAAGAAAGTCTGCCCCTTGTGTCAATCTCCTTGCTGATATTCAACAAAGGAGAGCTTTGCATATGTTTTTGTGACATTAGTATTGTGAGTTTTGCTTTTAACTCTTTTTAACACTCGGAGGAATGAAGGTCACATTGATATACAGAGAATTTTGTTTCTTGGAATGATTCGTTATCCATGTGGAAGATAATGAAAAAGTGTAATAGTATATATATAGAGAAACTTACCTCTCTATCTTCCTTGGCTTTATACTGTGAAGTTAATAGTTTATTGAGGCTTGGGGTGCACGCATTTGGATTGTCTCAATTTTGGTCAAGACTGCTCAATTTTGGTCAAGATTAACTAAAAAATCAAGTGTAGTTGTTAAAAAAAAAAGAAGAAAAAATCAAATGTAATTGTAATTTCTTCCATCAAACTGATGGATAAATGGACCAGTTAAAAGGCCTAACAAAATCAAATAATGTAATAAACAAATGGGTCTAGAAAAATGGGCCAAGCTTTAGAAGCCCAAAGTACCCTAAAATAACGAAGAGAGGGTATTTAAATACAGTTAGGGTTTTACTCGTTTCCTCTCACAAACTTCACCGTCTCTCCTGGATCAGAGCTACAACACTCGCAAACTCCAAACATGGTTCGTCTTCCTCTCTATCTATCTCTCTCTGTATGCTGTTAATTTAGTGATTAGCGTACATCTAGATGGTTTCATAACTCGATACTGCAAGGTTTGCGTTAGATCTTTAACTTAGCTTCACATTAGTTGTATTCATTTCGTAAATTTCCCAAAGTACATCACAGTGACTGTCCTTAGATCTGACCTACATTAGATCTCAGATGTGTTAGCTGCTCTAGCTCATGATGATGCAATGCATTTGTTTCGCTCTCTTAACATATATGTTTTCTTTCGATTATTACGCAGGCGAGAGGTTTAAAGAAGCATCTGAAGAGGCTGAATGCCCCTAAGCATTGGATGCTTGACAAACTTGGCGGTGCTTTTGTATGTCATTCTTCTTCTTCTCTCTCTATTATATGATTCCCTTTGTTTATGTGTGAATGACAAATGCACGTATTGGTTCCACTCACAGGCCCCCAAGCCATCTTCTGGACCACACAAGTCTAGAGAGTGCCTTCCCCTCGTTCTTATCATCAGGAACAGGTTGAAGTATGCTCTTACCTACCGTGAAGTCATCTCCATCTTGATGCAGAGGCATATCCAGGTTGACGGCAAAGTCAGGACCGACAAGACCTACCCTGCTGGTTTCATGGATGTTGTCTCTATCCCCAAGACTAACGAGAACTTCCGTCTTCTCTATGACACCAAGGGTCGTTTCCGTCTCCACTCCATCAGGGATGAGGAAGCTAAGGTTTACATCTCTCCCTCCTCTTCTCTCTCTTGTTATCATCATTTAGAGTAGTAATGGTTGATTTGTTTTTATATCTGTACAGTTTAAGCTTTGCAAGGTCCGAACTATCCAGTTGGGACGAAAGGGCATTCCTTACCTCAACACCTACGACGGTCGCACCATCCGTTACCCTGACCCGCTCATCAAGCCCAACGACACCATCAAGCTCGATCTTGAGGAGAACAAGATTGTTGAGTTCATCAAGTTTGATGTCGGCAACGTTGTGATGGTTACCGGAGGGAGAAACAGAGGGCGTGTTGGTGTGATTAAGAACCGTGAGAAGCATAAGGGAAGCTTCGAGACGATCCACATCCAGGACTCGACGGGACATGAGTTTGCGACGAGGTTGGGTAATGTGTTCACCCTTGGCAAAGGGACAAAGCCGTGGGTGTCTCTTCCCAAGGGTAAAGGTATTAAGCTTACC
>NW_026617638.1:0-16102 GCF_000801105.2 Raphanus sativus
TAGAGCGGGCTCGATAGAGTTAACGACCTTAGTTTCGAGTAGATCAAGGTGAGGACAGAAACTTGTTCAGGAAGTAGAACAAAGTTTGATTGGAGATCGCTGAAGATGGCGTGATGGGATTTCTTCATAGATTTGGAAGGTGTTGATCTTCGAATTGGTTTTTGACCATGATGTGACTCATAGGGGGAGATTGAAGACGTGGTTTTCAAACCATTATGATGAGTGCACATGCATAGTCAAAAAGGGGAGATTGAAGATGTAGATTCCTCAGATGTCTGTATTAGTTTGTGAAGTACTACAGGAGGTACTACAAGCGTGTGCATGAAGATGGAGCTGAATGAGAGTTCGGGTTTATTGATGATCGTGGCTTCCTGAGTTAGAAAAGAAAGATGATATGTGCTTGAAGACATATGGACATTTTCCATAAAGCAAAAGGAGTTGCTTGAAGGTGAAGTTTTCCAATAAAGATAATGGAAAGTTACCTTATGTGTATTGGAAAGACTTGGAGAGCAAGTGGAAGACTTGGAGATTAAGTTAAAGACGTGGAGAACAAGTTCTGGTCTGCTATATAAGGAGGGACGTGCCTTATGAGAAAGTAAGACCTCACATAATAGAAGAGTAAGAGGATCTCATTGTATATTGGTGTATCTGCTTGGTGTCGAAGCAGTGTCTGTAGTAGTTGTCGATGGAGTCTGATGTGGACTTAGTTTGGTGTCCTTGGTGTTGGCGCTTTGTTGGTGGAGTTAGCCATCGTGTGTGGAGCTCGTGGGTAGCTTCGTGTGTGCTTGGGTGATCAAGCTTGGTGTCATTGCTGTGCGTTAGGTGCTGACGTACTTGGTGAAGTACTTCCGAGAAGTGGAAGATCGAAGCCTAGACTCAGGGGGAGTTTAGCAAAGGAGGTTTCATTGAAGAGGTCTGTGAAGATTGCAGCTGTAGAAGACAGTGTGCTATGGCGTGTCCGGATGGGATCCGTTGTATTCCTAATCTTTGTAGATTGCTCCTTAGAAAAGAGTGGTAGACACTCGTGTGTGTTGTACCATATAGCAATTGTAGGTTGCTCCTTGTTCTAAGTCAATGAAATCTAGACGAGGTCCCGGGAATGTAGGAAACGAACCCCGTTAACAAACTTTGTGTCTATTTTACTTTCTGCACTAGTTTCTCTGCCCTCACTATATTAACAGAGGTCATGTGCCACTCCCGACGTCGAAGCTTCAACGCGCCGCCCCTAATCGATCAGGTTCCATCTCTCTCTTTTGAATCTTCCCTCGCGACTTTTAATTATGTCTATGATGCCTTCGTTGGATCTATTTGGTAGACGTGTGGTTGCAGAGTTGCAGAAACTGGGTATAGAGTGATTATCATCTTTTAAGTTGTAGGCATGGATTCTGTATGATGTGTATATGAAATTCATTTGTATAGTTGAGATGACGAGCTTTTATTGAAAGTGCAGGTTTTTCGCTTGATGTGCCAGTCGTGGATGTTAGATGTGAGTTGTTAGATGTGAGCAGTAGGAGGCACATATCCAGCAGACGAGTGTTTGTAGAGGTATTGGGAATAAAAACAAATACGAGCATTTCTTTCTCTCTACTCGACTTTAAGAAATAGCTTCAGCAGGTTAGTTTGATGAGTTGATTTTTAATTTTTTAGTTCAGAGGATATATTAGCTTCTTTGAGATATTTAGAAGTATTAGTTTATCACTATGATTTGTATTGTACATTTTCTTTTTCTCCCCAGGAGTCTTTCGTTTCTCTTGTGTATGGTCTAAGGAACAGAGTGCAGATCGACCAACCTTCTGGATTCCAACAATGTCTGATTGAAAGCGGTTAACAATGAGTCTATGACCTATGCGGAGAAACAAAATAGTTAAATAGACTATGAAAAACTTTGCTTTCAATTAATGAGAAGGAACAGTTGAAGATGAATAATGGTAAATGCCTCAACTGGTCTATACAAAAGATGCACTCGGCATGAAGAATAGACTTCAAATTAAGCGTAACTGAGCAAAGGTATGCTTAACTTTCCTGTTTCACAATATTAGTTGTCTTCAATTAGTAACATGGAGCAGGGACCAGTCACAAAATATCATTCTAAAATGTTTGATATCCCATTGTGTTGTGGACTTTTCAAGTTATTAGCTATTACTTATTCATCACCAACCTCGAGCTGCGTGCATTTTATTTATCATGACTTTTTTTTTTTTTTTGACGACAAACGGCTATTCTATTACTCAAACTTGAGGTGGTCTGGGTAACCAGACCGGAATAGAACAACCAATAAAAAATAACTCCCTATGGAAGGATCTAGCCGTCTTAGCTAAAAAATCTGAGAACTGATTGCGCGCTCGAGGAACATAGGAGATATTGAAGTCGGGGAAGCATATTAGTAATGTTTTTATCCTCTCCAATTCCGTGGCAAAGCTTGGCCAAGCATGAGGCTCCTTAATCATGGCAATCAAGTCCTTGCAGTCTGTTCCAAAGCTCTGGCATGTCGAGTGTTGTAGCATATTCTCCATTGCCCATCTCAATGCTTCAAGTTCCGAGTGCAAAGCTGATTCCTGTCTAGAGAGATTTCGTGCTCCCATGAGTTGATTCTTCCCGCCACTATCCATCCAAACCTATCCACATCCACTATACTGAACGTTGGCTGTCCAGGACCCATCTAGCAAACATATGTTACCCAAGCTTATGACTTGTGTTTCTTCGACATTGTTTTCCTGTATCAATGATGGTATCACCTCATTTGCATCATACCAGGCCTGACATTCACTCTCAGCATAACGTACGAGTTCTACTGGATCTCTATCTATCCCCCTGAAGAGTTTGTCGTTCTTAGCCTTCTAGATATACCAGATTATCCAAGGATAAGAATCTCTATCCTGTTCAGGTACCATTATACCATTCTTCCTCTAGAAAAGATAGTCCATTTTTATCATGACTGTTCTTGGGTTGAACAATGGTAAATCTTATAGATTTGTTTTTAATGGATTTAGATATCAAAGTTTTTTGAGGGTTTTTTAAATAATTTTGGTGGGATATTAGGATTTACCGTAGTGGGCTATGTCTTTGTCTCAATAATGTGATCAGACATGTGAATTTATTATGTCTGAAACTTTACCATGATAGATAAAGATAGTGTGAAACTCTTTTGTAGATGTTACAAAAATTCTTACGACTGTTGTTCGATAGATTTTTGCAGATCATCATCGTTCGTCAGATCTATGTTTCCGAAATTCAGGTATAAGTTTGATTCTCCTCTTTGAACTGGTGGTATACTCGATGGTGTTCATGTGAAGTATGTTGCTTTCTCACGTGAGGTAAAACCTAATTGTCTCAGCTCAACCTATTTTAAAGCTTCCCATTTTTTCCTGAAGTCTTGGAATTTGTAATTGCATATAAACAATCTAAACGCAGAGCTTCCAGAAGTTATCAAAGAGTCAGATTTTAACTATGAGATGTCAAGCATGTGATTCCACAAAGGTGAGTGAACATTTTTTTTGGAGGGAGCGGAGTGATTAATAATGTGGTTAGACTTTAATTCAATCAGGGTGCTTAATGTGTATGCATTTGGAGGGAGCGGAGTGATTAATAATGTGGTTAGACTTTCATCTTCATGTATTTTGCATTTTCTTCCGACTTTCTAAATCCTCAATTTTTTTAATGTCTTCGTTCAGAATCATTCCAACCAGCGGTTCAGGAACTTCAGCTTATGTACGCCAAAGAAGATTGTTTCTTTTGAATGTATAATTATGTACAAATTGTAGATTGTAAACAGCTTACTGGATCTTACTTAGTGTAAAAATTTTGGTTCCAAAAAAAGTTGTATCTTCTCCATCGTCCATCCCTTCGTTAAATCTTTCTTTATGTAACATTTAGGTAAACCCAAATTTTCATCCATCAGTACCATCATCTTGCTCGCTAGCTTCCTCACGTCTCCTATGAATTCTCCCACTGCCTCTTTGTTTTTGAGAAAAGTTGTGAATTTTGAAAGTGGATTTGGGTGGTTTGAGATTTAAGGTAAGAGACATATTGTTTGTTTACTTGAACCCAAAAGTGTTGGATGGTCATTTGTGTCACAGAGTCAATGTTCTAATTTTAAAATTGTCTAAGATCCAAACCTGAAAAATAAAAAATTTCAACATTTGTTTGATTTATCAACAAGCTATGAAGTTTATACATCTAAAAGCATTACTGAAGAATAATCATTAATCTAAAATTTTCAAATAATAGAAACATGATAAGTTTTTAATTATAAACTTCTCAAAAGAATAATTGTACTGTTAAAAGCATAAATACTTAATTCATATATTTTATGATGCAAATAAAGAAAGAAAACAAGAAAAATACATATTTTAAATTTCCAAAAGATTTGAGTCTATGCTTGAGAAACAACATGTTGGTGTATATCATATTTTCCAGTTAACAACTATAGTATCTATGCAAACTTTCCAAAACTATAAAACTTATCGACTTTTCATGTAATCATTTGTTTATGTTTTAATTGTTTCAATTTGAAAGGAAAAAAATATAGTATCTATGTTTTGGTTTTAATTATAGTATCTCATATAGAGAAAAATGTGTATATTGTCCAGAACATAGTTGTGTAGAAATTAAAAGGAAAAAGATGAAGAAAGCTTCAAAAAATTTCTGAATATAAAAGAATAGTTAAATCATAACTAAGTTTCAGTTAACATTTTATTGTTAGACTCCTTAGTACTTAATATCCCAAATTTACTTCTTATATTAACAATCAATCTTGAATTTATATATATCTAAATTCTTCGTATAATTTACTCTAAATGTATATATATAGTTCATATACATTATATATTTAAATATAAATTAATTAATGGTTTTAATTAAGTATTTTACTCTTTTTTAAAGGATGGAGAGGCATGCCACGTATTTTAAAATAAATATCTAATTATTTATATATAGCTCTTAAATATTGAAAATATAATAAACATATATACATTACAGAACAACCAAGCAAATTTATTGAGGGAACTATAAGTATAAATAATAAAAAAAATATAAAGTTGTGGTGATGACAAACACTATTCCTACAATATATAAAGGTCAAAATAAATACAAAATTGAATGATGTCTTTTTTTTTGTCAACTAATTGAATGATGTCTAATACCTACCGATTAAAAAGATAATTCTTCTCTCGTGATACATGGAAACAGAAACAGGTACGTGAAAGCGAAAGCGTATGAAAACGTAACTTAAAAGTGAGATTTTCAAAAAAATAGGAAAAGATATGTGTTGGAAGTGTAAATCCATATATATATATATGATAATTTTTATAAAAATTTAGGACTAAAAATTATATCATTTAAATTAAAGTATTTATTCATTTATAATAATTTGAATTGATTTCATGTCAAAACTGTAAAAATACACATAAATTAAGTTTAAAAGAAATTAATATATTAATTATTTTTATAGTTAATAAATAATTAACAAAATGTATTTGAAAATATGATATATATTTTCATAAAACCATCAATGCATGAAGATAATTTATAGTATTAGTTTTAATATTTGTATATTTCTATTCTCTCTGTTCCATCTATTATATTAAAACAGAAGTCGTGACTTCTAATTTATGTGTGATTTTTTTTAAAAATGGACTACTTACTAGACTTGGTCACACGGCATTTTTATCTATTATTGATCTTCATATTAAATAATATCATTTAATATCTTCATTTTTATTTAAGATAAAAATAAATATTAATTTATAAAAAATTAACTTATCTTAAAATTTTATATATACAATGATCTATTATATAAACTGAATAAACAAAACAAATTACTAAAAGAAATCTAGCTTTTTGAATTACGGTTCGGGATTATAGTAAATTAAATACAAAATAATTCTGAAGTATGCCATTTTTAACAAATCTAACATTTTAATTAAAATTACTATATTGAACTAAATATGATAAAATTATTTTAAATTGATAAGTTAGTATATTTTATTTTCATAAATATAAACTTTTATTCTAAAAATATAATATGTTGGTAGAATGGTTTAACATTAATAAACTGGATTTATTTTTAGCAGTATTTTCTATGTTTATTCATTTTACACGATATAATTATATTTACAAAAGTGAAATATATGTTAATTTTTGTACATATAGTATATAGTCTGTTAATGTTAAGCCGCTTTGTCATCATATTATATTTTTAAGATAAATATTTTATCAGTTTAATATAATTTATCATATTAAGTTCAATATGATAAAAAAATTAACCTGACTGATTGTGATTATATTATCGATAAAATAAGATATAATATTTTATTTTTCATTTTATAAAAGACAACTGAATATATTAATTTATAATAATATTTGAAAACTAATTTCGGAATTAGTTAAAAAGTTATATATAATTTTGAAAATTAAGATCTTGATAAGATCTTTTTAATAGATTTTCGAAATTTAAAATATATATATATATATAAATTTTAAATGAAAAGATATCAAAAGATATTATGATTAAAATTTTAGAATATGTGTATATTAACCAATCCTGATTTTTAGGATTAATAGATTAGAAACAATATATTAATGAACAATATATTAGTAATCAATGAATGGTAAGTCATTTCTAGTTAAGGATCTATTTTTTAAAATATCACACATGAATCAAAGTTATGACTTCTGTTTTAATATAATAGATACACTAGATCATGACCCGCGCACCTGCGCGGATTTATCTTTTGATTCACATACTTTATATACATGTTGTATATTATTTAAGATTTATAATATAAAAAAAGTTAGAATGATCCGGAACCAAAAAAAATCGACCCGGACAAAAAAAAAATCAAATACCTACTTAGATCCAAATGTTGAGAACTCGAAGAACTCATACCTGAAATGAACAGATTTATACCCGACCCAGTGAGCTAAATTTCAAACATAATATCTTTTGTTATATTTTTAATTCATTTTTTTGGGTTGGTGAGATTTACTATTTATTCGGAAGATTTTTGGCTAAATTAATGGTATACATTCATAGGTTTCTTTTTTTCTGAACAGGAAAAAAAATAAATTTATCTTATATAACAAATTGCTGCTATAAATAATTTTTATAAAAACTAATTTGTAACAGTAATATCATTTTTGTTATAAATTAGTATATCATGGTTTATAGGTTCAAAGTATATAGTTAGTCGTCTTCATAGTATTGCTAATATTGATAGATGCAAGTTAATGAATACAGATAATATATTGTATTATTAGTAATCTGTCGTATAGTATTATATGTTAGTAGATGTATTATTAATAATCTATCTTATAATATAATATGCTAGCGGATGTATCTAGCTTATAGTAAAATATATGCAATATAAAGAAACATGCGTAGTTGATATAATAATAAGGTAAGAAGTGAAAAACTATGGTAATGGTTGATATTAATTATTTATAAAAAGACATGTCTAATAATAAGTAGATTAATATAACATTAATTACATAAGGTCCAACTTTAAAATCCACCTAGAAGAAGTTGTAATGTTTCTATTTTAATAAGATAGATGTATAAAAAGTTAACTTTTCTTAAACTCTTACATATACAATAATTTATTATATAAACTGAATAAACAAAACAAATTTTTAAAAGAAATCTAGCACTTTGAATTACGGATCGGGATCATAATAAATTAAATATAAAATACATACATAATAAGAAGCAACATATATATATATATATACATATATATATATATATATATATATATATATTATATGTGATCATTTGAAATAGTTAGTTAATTAACAGCATGAAAACTATAAAATTATTGTAGTTGAAATAGTGATTTAAACATTTATATATATGAATAATCTTAAATATATACTAATTAAATAACTGAATAAATATATAAATATGAAAAATATCCGCACGGTTGTGCGGGTCAAAATCTAGTTACTATTAAGATTGTAGCTGTAAGTTTTTTCTAAAAAGCATGATTGGTTAGTATTAACATTATGTATTTATACTAAAATTAAACTCTATTATATTAAAATTAAAACTAGAACTAAATAATAATATTTTAAAATTAAAATTTATAAGTTAATTAGTTATTTTAAAAATTATAAGATGATTATGATATAAATTAGTACATGTAATTTTATTTGTATATGTATGTGAAACATTTATATATATATATATGTATGTATATTCATAGTATTTGTAATATTTTGTGGATTATGTATGCAAGAAATATATCATTATATTTATATTAATGAAATATATTACTATATAGGAAAGCAAGCGTACATGGATTGATATAAAGGAGAGAAAATATTTTCAAAAGCAGTTGAAAGAGCACTCTAGGAATTTAGCTCTCCACAGCCATAAAATAAAATAAAAGATAGATATGGCTGTGAGACTAAAAAATTGATCAAAGCTTTGATTGATTTCACTCGAGTGCCGTGGAGAAGATTAAAGCTGTGTACAGCACTCACAGACTAAACCAATCACCCTCCAAATTTATGATTAATCATGATTTTAATTGTTTGTACGTTGTGTTGGTTTTAGATTTTGAAACAAACGCTAGATTTGTGGAATATTAAAGATACATATGTTGAATATATTAGTTATGAAACCGTTTATATGTAACTAGATTCTTTCTCCGCGCTACGCGCAAAAAAGTGTGTTGATAGTTTATTTTTCGATCATATGTTTTAATGTTTGTGTTTAGAATGAGAGTGATGTATTTCTCAAAGCAATAAGAAAGTCGGTGAATTATTTAGGGGTGCTCAATCCGATAAAAACAAACTAATTATAATCGAATCTAGCCGAGATTAAAAAGTAATTTTAGTTTGGGAATCTATAATATACCGAATATATGTGATTTTTAAGAAACCGCGTTATCCAGAATATTCCGAATAAACGTGGTTTGCTCAGTTTTCTTATAATGATTATTTAAATATTTTGTTTATCCAAAACCTGAGTCATCTGCATTTGTTAAATGGAACACACTTATTTACATAGTTAGATGTTTATATACTTTGACCGAAGATATTTTCAAACCCTTAAATGTTTTTTCCTGATGTCTCATTCGACATAGGAATATCCTTCGTGCAGGCGCCTGGACCAGGGTACGAACTCTCCCTCCAACATATTTTTAATTTTCGGCCATTTTCCGTTTTTGGCAGATTTAAATTTTGAAATTTGGTTTTACTAAATTTATGATTTTTTAAACATATAGTTTCATTTTCATAAATCATTAATTTATATACATACTATTCATATAAGTAAAAATAAAACATTGTTTTATTTGTTTTATATTGAAAATGTAACACATCATTGTTTTTAACACTTCTACAAATTTTGATAATATTTAATAATATTAAGTTAAATTAAAATACATCAATGAAATTTAGTTAATGTATAAAAGGTAAAAACAATTTTTCTTACTTTATACGCAAAACACATATGATAAAACAGAAAATCATAAATGAAACTTATACATATGATAATAGATGTGACTAAAACAATGATCATCCAAATAATTCGTACAGTGAATCTCTATCTCTTGAATAATCTAGGAATATTTGTTTTGGCTTGAAACATACAATAAAAATAACTCTTAGCCCTTTTCCTTAAACCAAAAAATAACTAAATAAGTCTGTACCTCTCGTTACAAACCAGAATCTACTAATGAGTAAAAGCCTCAAACACCACATACTCTTTAGTATATTTGTATCATATGGCTATTTCGATAAATATTTTGAACTTGGTCCTGTAACCAGATTATGAACATTGTAAGACCATTATGAATCTTTAGTATATTTGTATCATCTACGCCACGGTAGCAATGTTCAAAATTGTAGGTTCTACGATTTCATATTCAATTATTGGATTTTTATTTTATAAAATATTTAACAGTTTTGAAATATTTTGAAGTTGTGGTTTGTAGCAGTTTTCAGTCATTGTAAAGTGTTTTAGTGAAGTTTTTAGTTTAAACTTCGATCAGAGTATTTCTTAAATCTTCCAAAATCATTTCTCAAAAAAAAAAACTCTTCAGGTTCTAAATTATATAGATTCCCCCATGTATTTCTGTTGATATAAAATTGTTATTCGTTTAGTTGTACTTGCATATTGTTAAATATTTGTTATACGATGGAAGTGTTTATTAGTAAAGTTTCACTTAACATTGGGTGTTACGACATTACTGTTTATTATTCCATTCCTCTATTGAGTGATTGATTATCAATGTAGACTATAAATTTTTTTCATGTGAAAATAAGAGAGCATTTGGATCTCTACCGGAAAAATATTTTTTTAGGCTGTTGCAGTTTGTATTTGCAACCCGAAAAAAGAAGAGAATCAGAAGATGTCCAAGTGTTTTATCAGTAAAAGTTGACATGGAGAGGCTAGGTGTTCACCATCACACATTTGCAAAATATACGCAAAAGACACAACACCATTCTCAATGGCACATGTGATTGAGAACAACTTACACTATCACCCCATATACAATTGAATTCCAGAGATCATCTAGATGATAAAAAGTTTTAGGTAAGTTATAGAACTATAAAAACTAATCTTGTTGATGTCTACACATGTCTTGAAAACACTAAAAATATCAGAATTAATGAATCTAGAGAGAAAGAGCTAAAAAATACAATTTCAAGGACAATGATTCGGAAAACAAAACAAAAAAATAGAATAAGCAAATTCAGTCAGACCATTAACACCTCGGAACAAAACACAACCTTGAAAAGGAGACATAGTCTCAAAAAAAATATTTTTGAGAATCTAAGTAAGATGATAAACCAAGAAAGGTCTGATTAATATCAAATATGTCCTATGAATGTTGTTGTTGTATCCAAATCTTCCTTTCTTCTCAGTTGACTTGAGGATTTGGAACGAACATGTCAAGCTATCATCAACACTCATCATTGCGCCAGCATTGTCAAACTCACCACAGTAGTTGGGTGCAGAGAATATTGTCACCAGTTGTCTCTTTGCAAAGAACTCATATCCATCTTCTACAACCTGCGATATCAGTTGTAACAAATTAGTTTATTTAAAAACCACATGCCTATGCGTAAGAGTCTACATGCATCCTAGTATTTAGCACTTGCATCACTCATACGATATCAGTTAATGAATATCTATGTAACCCGATTCTTGGCTCAAATCCAGACTAATCTCAAATCAAATCTCTGCAGCAACATGAAAATTACAGTTGGAATTTCCCTAAATAATATAAACTGCAGTGACAATGAGACCAACAAAACCCTGAATTCTACAATCGCTTATGATACAGTGACATCTTTAATTTAATTCTACAAAATTCATTTGAAATAAAAATAAAATCTTTTAAAAAATGCTACCAATACATGTCGGAGAAGGTTACACTCAGTCTTCTTCTTCTGCAGAAGATTCCTTTAACTTCTCAACTTCGGACCTCTCATTTTCTGAGGTTGCGGTGTCCTCCATCTTCTCATCATCGGGCTCTCTCTGGTCTGACACTTGAGAATCTGATGATGTATGGGTGTGGCTCGTTGGTGCTGGAGGAGGATCCGAGTCCGACACATGGGTGGTCTGACTCATTTCAGACTGCCCCGCACCAACGGGACTGCTCTGAGACTGACTCGTATCTGACCGGCCAGTACCAATAGGACTGTTTTGAGAGACCACCTGACTGATTTCCTGATTATGATCTGTTTCAATGGTACAGAGACTTGCTGAGACTGGCTCGTTTGCTCTTGTGACTCGCTTGCTTGCTGTTCTCCCTGACTCTCTTGTGTCTCCCTCGCTTGCATCTGACTCTCTTGTGTTTCACTCGCTTGCACCTGACTCCCTCTTGATCATCCACCAGAATCTCAAGTTATTACTATAAGCTTCTGAACATATTCTTTAATTACACGTCCAGATAGAGAACTGATAATATACTGAAGAATCAACCGTCCAAACATCAAGACACATAACTCAATACTCTAAAAGTTTGTGTCTTTGCCACTTAAAACCATTTCCAGGTACTTCAATGAAACACCAAAGTCTACTGAGTACCTAACAAACCTTAGCACATGAAACAGTGATTGAATCTGATTCTAAAGATGTCCAGATCTTCGAAACCCAATAAATCCAAAAAGCTAAACTGAAAAACTACAAAGATTGAAACTTTACTTTGGCGGTAGCAGCGAGTCACCTAGAGAGAGAAACCCAGAAAGAGTTATACTTCTTATCCATTGACCCTTTGTGCTAAACCTTAGTAAAGCTCTCGTTCCATTCATTCGTTACCTAACTCGGACTATCTCTGTGAACATATTGATTTAACAGCCTCTGTTTTTCTCGTAAACGCTTCTTATCTGCAACTTGACCAGTCTCTCTCTCTCTCTGTTTGTTCGACCTCTTACACGTTCTCTGTTGAAGAACAAACAAAAAGTGAGAAATTTTGAAACTTTAAGATACAAAATTTTCCAAATTCAACAAAGATGCACAAAAGCTCAATAATAAGTTTTATAGATATATAGACATAGGAGAGATATAAATTGTGGGAAAAACCTGAGGAATCTGGATCATTGTTTTTTTTTCAATAAAGCTCTCTGACGGTGGATGAGTTCCTTTTCAAGTGTTTCCATTGTCTTAAGCTTTTGTTTTACCTCTGCAACTCAAACTGCGAGCACATAGAGATGTTCAGATATCAAACAGGAACTTACACTACGCTTTCAAATTGGAAAGAGAAGTAATATCCTACATATCTCTAAAGAGAAGTAATATCCTACATATCTCTAATTTGAAACACCTCGAGTGTTCTGCTGCAAGTTGGAAAAAAAATCAAATAAGGTTGGAGAATTGTGCAGCAGAACACTCGAGGTGTTTCAAATTAGAGATATAATAGATATAGACTTAGTTTAAACAAACAACTAAGCCTGAATCTTTAAAACCTATATGAGAAGATGTTATAAGTCAACCAAATCAGATTGCAGTGAAAATAATAGATTTAGTTATTGAATTCTAGAAAGTACGGGTAAAGAGCTTATGTAGTTGTTTCACAATCATTAGACAAACGCTAAGAAACAAAACTAGAACTTTATGATAATATCAGTTTTAAGGAATTAGACCTGCAATACAGATCCAAGCTTTGTGTTAGGCATATACAAATTATAAGTAAAATTATAAATTTATTATATAAAATATCTTTCAACCGAAAATAATTCCGCGCTTTAAAAGCACGTGTCAAAATCTAGTTAAGATTATTAACCCATTTGGCTTTGCTAGCAAGCAATTATTTTTTTTGAACGGTAAATAAAATTGCATGCTTATTAACCCACTTTAATTACAGCAAATATGATATATTTTATATTTCAATCTAATGATTTTAAGTTTGAATTCTTAGTTCATAACTTATGCAATAATATCATGCATATACATACATACACTTCAACATTTTTTTATAAAGCAAAGACATACGACGGAAATTTAGATAATGAGCATCATATCGGGTTCAGTCTCGACGGCACCGATGGATGGTGGTACATCCACGTCTATACTCGTTGGCAGGGACAGGTTTCTTATGGTGGGAGCCTGGAGGATTGCATCCCGGAGGAGGATTAGGACCCATGCACGGGTTAAGCGCACCAAAATCTATGTACTTCACACCCTCCACTGGTATAGCTACAACGGCGGCACAAATCACTAGCAAGCATATCACCGATCTCTTCATTTTTAGAAAAGAAAAATTGTGATACTATTGTCAATGTTTCTTCTTACTACTTTTGTTTGTTGTGAAAATGGGGAATTGTGAAATAGATATTTATACGAAAAATGGTTAGAATATTCATTACATATTGCTAAATTAAGGATGTAAAATTAAGACTCTTTCAGTTATTTTATCAGTTTTTATGTTATATTTGGGTAAGAGTGCTGTTTTGTTGTCTAAATTGTTTACGGCAGTTTAAACTGAATTATCTATACGCAGAAAAAATTGCTTAAAACTAATAAACAGAAACTCGAACTGATAACTAGAGGAACAAAATAGCTTTAAACAGAATAATAAACACAATCTTATATAATAAAGTTGAGTTTTTTTTTCTTTGGAGAGAAAATGCCATGTGGCATTCTCCTTTTAATAATTAAAATATTTCTCAACTTTATTTAATGTGTTTTGGTATTAATTGTTATTAGATGTTAGTTTATTTTTGTTATTGACAATTTATTACAATGATGTTTTAATTTTATGTCTTGATTTTCTTTAGATTTCATAACTCTTATGTTACATATTTTTTTAAATACTTTTAAACTATTTCTTAATATTTTGTATGTCAAATAAAAATACAAAAATGGAAATTAAAGTTAAGTATTTTCAAAAAAAATTAAACTATTATATAATAAAGTTGAGTTTTTTTGCTCCTTGGGGGGGGGGGAAATGTCATGTGGCATTCTCTTTTAATAATTAAAATCTTTTCTCAACTTTATTTAATGTGTTTTGGTGTTAATTGTTATTAGATGTTAGTTTATTTTTGTAATTGACAATTTATTACAATGATGTTTTAATTTTATGTCTTGATTTTCTTTAGATTTCATAACTCTTATGTTACATATTTTTTAAATACTTTTAAACTATTTCTTAATATTTTGTATGTCAAATAAAAATACAAAAATGGAAATTAAAGTTAAGTATTTTCAAAAAAAATTAAACATAAAATAGATACATATCCAAACTATTACTTTATGTTTGAAAACATTTAAAATATTAACTTTAGTATTTATATATTTATTTTCATAGCTAATATATTATCTTATAATAAAACTAATTCATTTACTAAACCGCGGTTCACCCACGGTTGATCCAGAGACCCGGTAAATCGTCCGGTTCAGTGTCCGGGTCGGGTGTCAAAACATTGATTTACAGGATTTCTTTATATTTGATGTTGACGATGGAAAATGGAGCCTCTACGATTCTTCTTCTTTAACGCAATTGACGTAACCCTCATATAATCAATCTAGAAATTCCACTCATCTCACTCTAATAATGTTTAGTAATTGATGGCGATTCAAGTCTAAAAGACTAACATTTGATCTATTGGTATTGGCACATAAACTCTATGGTATCTTTCCATGTTACACTATGCAAGAAAACCAATAACTTTCCTGATGCATGCTATCCGTGTTTACATTTTAAAAACCGTGAACATGATTAATATACTCTTAAAACTTAACTAAATAAAAAAAGAATCATTACTTCCAATCTGAGAGAAATTTAAAAACGTTGTCTGGTTGCTAAAGTTATTTAAAATTGATGTAAACCACACATCACCCTCACCATTAATCCTTTGCACCACACTAACTATTTATTGTCAAAACCATTACTAAATGCAACAAGTCAGCATGTTCGAATGTCACAGATAGTTAGAAATTGTCTTTCTCATGATCGTTATAGATGCTAACATCTCATTTACTAATTAACAAATTGGTTTTTTACTAGGGAAATTTGGTGAAATTGTTCCATTCCGGTTAAAATAGAAGTTGTCCATTAAATAGAGAAGTTTAGGAACCATTTATAGTTTTTAGCTAAAAAACATATTTAGATTCATATTAAGATTCGTTGATATTTCTAAATAAGGGTGGACAAATAAGAATTTCGTTATGAACACACACAAAATCTTCCATTATAACAAAACTAATATAGAAAATAATTTTATGTTTCTTATTTTAAGATACTTTTTTTGAGAGACCTTGAAACTAAAGTAACACATACAACTCGCACTCTATATTTTAAAAGTCAACATTGTAATTTTAAAAATATATATTAGATACTCACCAATTATTTTATCAAAATTGACACTTTACCCTTATTTTTTATAAAATTTATAAAATTTGAAACGTATTCCATCTTTCTATTATTTGAACTAAAATATATTAGTAAAAGTTTTATAGTTCATATATAGTTATTTTAATAATTAATAATATATATATGTTCTCTATATAAAACATCAATTTGTTTTATGTTTTAAATTCAACTAAATTTAATTTTGGTTATGACTATAGCTTTTTATTCTATTTTTATTAAATCGATTAGTAACAACCACTTATGCATATTCCACTTTGAATTAAACAATTTCAAACAAA
>NW_026617639.1:0-16098 GCF_000801105.2 Raphanus sativus
ATGTCTATAAAAAATAAATCGAGAAACCAATTAAAAAAAGAATCACTGAGTTCCTCTCCACCAGCCTCAAAAAAAGAAAGTCAATATGATCATTTAGGGAGCATGTTGGTGCCGGTGGAGCTCAGAAATGCTGACGAGTTCATAAATCACATTTATCTTCGTTTATCAGAGTAAATTGTGCCACAGTTATTTACCAAGATGAAAGAGATGTGGAAAACATAGTAAATCCATCCTTGGAATGTGCCAAACCCATTCAAGGGTTGGAGGATAATTGTTGAACCCAAATACCAAATCCACTTAGAATGCAGATCAAAGCATGAGAGAGCGAAGCCCATAAGAGGTCAGCTTTGGTCTCGACCTAAACAGATCTGGAGGTCCATGGCCTTCGAGGTTACGTCGAACTAATGCAAGATTATAAGACCGAGTCAATATGCCATGTAGACCTCCTATATGCACAATGACAGGAGGCACCCATCACTGAAATCGTACTGGAAAAATAAAAAAGGAGATTTCGGTGTAATACCGATTATAAAAAGAGGAGAAAACGAGAAAAGATGACATTCATATTCCGATACACACACACATACACTCCACCTTGTGTTCTCTCAATAGAAACACTTCGACCTCGTTTTGCTAACTTGTTCTTAGTTTAAGTTTCATCCTTGTTTTGATCATTGATCTTGGGATCCGATTATCATCAATACAATTTATTTTTGTCAATTTGAATATGATTACGTTTACAAATATTTTTATCCTAAATTTACAAATACAAGTACTATCAAATTTCTAATATGGATTTTAAGATCTATCCGCTTTAAAAACATGTATCCCTTCTAGTGTTTTTTAGAGTCTATTTTAATGTAATACTAGATTTTGATCCGCGCTTATCAAAGCGCGGATTTATTTGCCTTTATTTTTTTAAATTGACAAATATTTAGTAAATGTCATATTTTCATACATTTATTTTTTTTATAAAAGATTTAAGCTTTTTATCTTTCTTTATTATGTTTCATTTTAAATGAGTATAAACATGGGCACAATATCCAAACTCGAAGAACCAACCCGAAACCGATCCGAAAATCAAGGTCCCGAATCCGATCAGATCCGGGATAAATATTCGAATGAGTTCTAAATTGTTATATCCAAAGAACCGGTCGCGAACTCGACCCGAACCGAGAACCGAATGAGTACTCAAGATATCCGAAATGTGAATATATATCTAAAAATATATGTTAAAATTATATTTATAATTATTTTAATATTTTAAATTAATATTATAAGTTAACTATAGTAGTTATTTTCGGTACTTTTGAGTATTTTTGGATAAAATATGATAGTTTGGATAAAAGTTTACCCAAAAAAAACTGTATAGAATGGATATTTTTGGTTACTTTTGATTTTTTGAGTAATTTGGATAAAAAATTTGAACTGAATCAAATACTTTGGTTACTTTGAGTATAAATAACCGAACCCATTTTAGATACTTTGGTTATTTGGTTATTTTTCAGGTTCTTATGCATGAGAACCGAACCTACCCGGACCAGGAAAGACCCGATTCGAATCCGACCCGAAATTTTATAATACCCGAATGTGGTTTAATTTCAAAACCCAAAAAATCCGATACCCGAAAGAACCGATCCGTACCCGAATGGGTATCCGAATGTCCAGGTCTAATGAGTATTTATGTTTAGAAAATTAAACTTTATTTTTAATGAATTAAGTTGGTATAACTCTGATAAATTAATTTTATTATGTGGTTAATTTTTTAAATAAAAAATATATACTTTTAATAAAGATTTATACTTTTCAATGAAAAAATTCAATTTTTTTATAAATGCTTAAATTATATTGAAAAAAAAATATAATAATTAAGTATTTAATTTTTGTTTATTACACAAAATATTAAGAATGGTTGAAAAGAAATTATTTGAACTTAGATTTAGTGGCCAAAAAAAAAGAATAAGAATTGGTCTGATTTCTTAATTGGCCCAAAAGAGATCTGAGTGGGCAGTGGGCTGGATCCAAAAAAGTGACCCAATATAGATGTGTTATTAATATTAATTGATTACCCCTAATGAAATTTGCAATGGTAATAAATAAAAGGGTATTTATATTAAAAAACCAATAGGATCCTGCTTTAATAGTATAGATTAGGTGTTTCAAAAAAAAGTTAAAAATATATTGATATATGAGTCAGAGCATCTCCATTCGCACTCCATAATTTACTCCATTTAGAGTAATGTTTTTATTTTTTGTTCACTACTCTATTTCTCACTCCATTTATAGAATAACTGGAATAAATTATGGAGTGGGGATGGAAATGGCCTTAGTAATCACTAATTATCATCGTGATCGCAAATAAAATTTTAAAAAGAGAACCCATTGAGTGTTGTTGTTTTAAATTGAAATCTTATCTGTAAAGCATAGTAAATGGAAGACGCGACAAAGTCATAAGTAGGCGTAGTTATAAACTCGAAAATAGGCATCAGAAAGATGCCAACCTTATCTCTTTCGTTTCACGACAAAACACAACGAAGTGACGAACCAGCGAATACTAAATGGTACCTCACCTTGTACGTATCGTACTCTTTTACCTTTTTTTTTTGCTAAATACTCTTTTACTTCTTCTTCATACTTCTTTCTTCTTCTTTTTTTGTTAACCTTTCTTTGTTTATTTTCATTAATTAATTATTATACAAGAAGCAAATATGGACCTACATATCCTTCAATCAAGCTTTTTTATTTTTGATTAAATTATTAACTACTACCTGTAAGTTTACTAAAGACTATAGTTTACCAAAATTTGTTATATCGTATATAATAAACATACTTATAATATTCTACAGACTTTATAACACAAAAACTTGATCTCTTTTGTTTCTGTATTAGTATTTTCTTTTCCTAATGGGGTAACCAATTATCGATCTTTTTATTTCAATTTAAATTTATGTACAATCTCGATTATCGATTATATGTCTTTCTCAAGAAATCTTGATTATTTGAATGGATGTTACAAAAACTGCGCGGTTGTAAGAACGTTAATTTACAGATATATTCCCTCCGTTTCTTAAAAAGTGTCGTTGTGACATTTTTCACACAGATTAAGAAAATTGTTGAAATATATGTAAGTTGTAATTAATTATACCTCTTCGACCAATAGTATTTTAGATAAATAAAATTATTTATAAAATCAATGCAGTTTGCAATTAATTTTCAGCTGAAAATTAGTATAATTTACATTAGAATTGTAAAGTGACACTCTTTGTGTAACAAGAAAATGAGCTCAGAGTGACACTTATTATAGAAAAGAGGGAGTAGTATTTTATATTTATACCTATGTAATCAGAGAAAAATGCATCTAAAACAAATTAATGATAGCAGGGGGGAATGATGGCGGGGAAAACGAAAATAGTTCTCGTTTGGTCCAAAAAATATTAATACAGTATTACGGAAATTTACCTTTTTTAACACGTGTGTGTGTTCTGTTCTGAATTTAAGAATCCTCAAAACAATCGGTACGGTACGGAGAAAGTACATCGATACAGATTATCTAACTAGCTAACTCTAACATGAATTTAGTATGTTTATCTTTTCACATGTATATTGTTTTTTTGCAAACCATGCATAAGTAGAAGAGAAGATCCAATATTTTTGTTCACTTGTAAATCATGCTTATATGTCAATTTAATTTCTGTCAGGTTAGAGCCCAGTCAAAATCAAATTTTAGTTGATTATTAAATTTTGCACAAATATTAGTATTTTTTCTTATTGAGTTATCTGCATAGAGAAACGAAAATACGTCGATTACAAAAAGATAATTCGTTTTTAATTGCTTTAGTGGCCATTTTAATTTTGTGACTGTAATTGTTTAAGTCGATGCCAAATTTAGACATTACTTGAAGAAAAAAAATAGATAATCTATTTTTTTTCCTAAGACACACAACTTGTAAAACTTATTTTCTTTTAAACTGGAACATTAAAATAAAATTGTATACTTTTATTGGAATTTACTTACTGGTTTAGTATTTTTTATTTGGGTTGCTTGGTTTATCAAGATATTCTAAAAAGTGAATATTAAATTTCTGGATAATAAAGCATAAGCAAAGCAACGCTAACCATGGTTTGTTAGAAAACTATTAGGCCTCCGAGATGTAACTTTCAACTAGATAAAAGTGAAAATTGGTTTGGAAACTTCGGTGAGATTCTGTCCGAACAACTCGCATGTTATCTCTATTTTCCTGACGCCTTCATTCTCCAACTCAATGGGCGTCCCTCAAAATACCACTCTATAATACATCTATCAAAATGAAGTGTGGCGTCTTTGAGCAGCAAGATCAGATAAACAGGTTATTGTTCAAGCTTTACTCTCTTCAATCATCTTGACTATAGAATCAGATACTACTTGTTGGTGTGTGGACGATTCGGTTTGGAAAAAATATGACACTGGTGGGATCTACAACATACTAAAAAATCATGGAACTAAGGTACCTTGGAACCATGTTATCTTAGAGTAAAGGAGGAATCTGTTGGGCCCGAATATGGTCCGTTAGCTGATGATAAAACCAAAACAAGTATTGGGCCGAGTCAAAGCCCAACGCGTATCGGAGACCTAAACTGAGGTGTAATACGGAGCCGGAGGCTGGAAGCTAAAGGCGACCTTTGAGGAGGTCACGAAGAAGAGGAAGCTCACGTCGTAACAAGAAGGAGCGCAAGACCCGGTCAAAGGGAGCTGTTGCGGATCCCTCGATAAACGGAAAAGATCTCGGGAACCAGTTGGCGACGATCAAGCGGGACCTGAGACTATTTAAAGATAAAGCAAATCAAGAAAGGGGGGGGATTGAACCCTTATTCATTTTCACGATTGATCACTTCATCTTTTAAACATTTTGTTATCTTTGTAATCATCAAGAGAAACATCTTTTGTAACCATTCTTTTACCATATTATCAATACAAATCGAAGTTCATTCAACAAGTTATTACGGGATTCAGCCCGCGTTATCTTTCCCTAAACCTTTCCTAAACCTTAAACCTGATCTAAAATCTAGGTGGTGAGTTTAATCCCTCACAGAATCCCCAAGTATAATTTCATGGCATGGCTTTGACTCTCAATCGTCTCCCCACTAAGGATCATCACTACAGTGGGGACTGAAAGTGGACCCTGAGTGTCCCCTTTACTCCATTCATACTGAATCTCGTGATCACTTAATGTTTGAGTGATCTTATTCTTCAGCTCTCTGGACAGTCTTCTATATGCGCCTAGGTATCAGTCCCTCACAAACCTGGTCTTCTTAGATCTCAGCCATGCAATCTCTCATGGGGCCTGCTTGGTACAAGAGAGTCTGTTGCTTAGTCTGGAAACTCACAATCTACTCTCTCTGGACTGAGAGTAATGCAAGACTCCACTGCCAAAACTATAGCTCAGTTGAATCTTAGGCCACTACTACGATATCAATTAGAATCGGATTCAAAGCTTCAAAGAAGTAAACCCTACAACAGTTTCCAGGATGTTACAGTTCTAGATCAAATCGACAATTTAGATGACTCTAATCATCTCTGATGTCTCTCCTCCCTTTCTAATCGCTATTCTACTCACTATCTAAAATTTTTGTAACTTGATGTGTTAAACTCCTGCTAGGCCAAAACCCAAAACAAGAAGGTTGTGCTGACTTATTTTGTTTTCTTTTCATGTTTTCAATAGAAAATAAGTTGCAAAAAAATATTAAAAAAAAAGAAGTACATGGCGGAAAAGATATTTTAAAAAAATATATAACCTTTTCACAGTAGAAATAGTCAGAAACCAACCACCACAAAAACAAAAGATGAAAAACACAAGAAATCATTTACAAATAAATAGAATTAATAGAAACAGGACAGAAAATGCTGCTAATGTAAGTTTTTCTTTTAATCTATGAATTCTTACAAATGAAAAGAAATTCTCATTTGAAAAAGCTACAAAGAAAAAAAATATCGTCATTCATGATAATATATATTACATTCCACTACATGACTTATTCAGACTAAAAAATCAATAAAATACTCCGTTTACCTTTAAGACAATTTCAAATAATAAAAAAATAAATATACATCCACAAAAAGTGGTCTACGTACATGTAATTGTCTTGGTATATTGTCTTTCCAAGTAAAGGTAATATTTTTGCCTTATGGGGCCGAGATTTTTCTCTGAGTAGGAACAAATAGCAAATACGTCTCCCTATGACCAGCTTTGACATCAAATCAAAAGCCATTCTTTCTTTCCGTCTTTCACGCTCCTCCTCTCCTTCATCGTTTCATAGATTCTCTTTCTTTATTTTTTTTTCCTTCCTCAGATCTCTTTTCCTTCAAAACAATCCTCTGTTTTCATCTCGCTGAGGTTGTTTTCTTTGAGGAAGAAAGAAATCTCTTCTTCTGCCGATCTCGTCGATGTCTTTTTTCTTTGCATGGTCTAGTGGATGATAGAGAACGTCTGATCTCTGAAATTTTGGTGACGTTTCTGGGTTTATATGATTTTGTAGAATATTTAGATTTTTTAAAAAATATATATAAATTTATTCTGGGTCAATGATAATAGTGGTCGAGGCGTCGGTTTCTTAGGGTTATTGTTGTTTTTTCCATTTTGAATTTTGTTTTCTCATTTTTAATTGAATTTTCAACGCTATTATTGAAGACAACTTGTGGAATTTCTTATTGGTTGAAAAATAGTCTTTTCAAATATATATTAGAATCTGGATGTCAGAAGAACATGTCCAGAAACTTGAGGTTGGTGTAATAGTTTAAACATATTCTTTCAAAAAATAAATGAGTTCAGGTTTTCTTTGTTTAAAATATTTGAGAAATTCTCTAAGAAAAAAAAACAATTTGATAACGATGAATATTTTCTGTCAGAATCTTGTTTGGTGATTGTTTGAGTTGTGTTGTGTCCCATTCTGTGTGTGTCTGAGATTTTGCTTTAGAAGAAAGTAAACAAAAAAAATGGAACCAACAAATGAGACAAAAGCTACACCGGAAAACAACCTCAGAAGCAGAGGAGCTGCTGCTGCTGTTGGGAACAACAGCAAGAAAGACATGATTTTCCGAGCTGACAAGATCGATCTGAAGAATCTTGACATCCAGCTGGAAAAACATCTGAGTAGGGTTTGGTCAAGAAACATCGAGAAGAACCCAAAGCCTAAGGAAGACTGGGAGATTGACTTGGCTAAATTAGAGATGAGGAATGTCATTGCTCGTGGTGCTTATGGTATTGTCTACAAAGGCATCTATGATGGTCAAGACGTTGCAGGTCTAATAACAAAATTAAAAATAAAATAAAAACTCATTTATCTTTATGTTTAGAGATTGTGAATTAACTGTTTTGGTTTTGAGTAATGGCAGTGAAAGTGCTTGATTGGGGAGAAGAAGGTTACGCGACAGCGGCTGAGACTTCAGCTCTACGTGCTTCATTTAGACAAGAAGTTGCGGTTTGGCACAAACTTGACCATCCCAATGTCACAAAGTTTGTTGGAGCATCAATGGGAACAACGAATCTGAAGATACCATCGTCAGCAGAGACGGAGAACTCGTTGCCTCAGAGAGCTTGTTGTGTGGTTGTGGAGTATCTTCCTGGAGGTACTCTTAAACAGTTCTTGTTCCGTAACAGGAGAAGGAAACTCGCTTTCAAAGTTGTTGTTCAGCTCGCTCTTGATCTCTCCCGAGGGTAAATGTACTTAAACACATTACTCTTGTGTCATTCTTCATGAGTCTGACTCCAATAATGTTTTTTGGACAGGCTAAGTTATTTGCATTCAGAGAGAATAGTCCATCGCGATGTGAAAACAGAGAATATGCTATTGGATTATCAGAGGAATCTAAAGATAGCTGATTTTGGAGTGGCTAGAGTTGAAGCTCAGAATCCAAAGGACATGACTGGAGAGACTGGTACTCTTGGATACATGGCTCCAGAGGTAAAAGAAACATAACAACATCTTCTCTTTTGGTTTTTTCAAAATCTTATTCGTGTGCTATTGTTGTGAGGTTAGGTTCTTGATGGTAAGCCATACAACAGAAGATGCGATGTGTACAGCTTTGGGATATGCTTGTGGGAGATTTACTGTTGTGACATGCCTTATCCTGATCTCAGCTTTGCTGATGTTTCTTCTGCTGTTGTTCGTCAGGTTTGTGAAAATTCAAATATACCGCTAGAGCTGGTTAATCCGGTTATTGTTTGATTTCTTCGCTTTATATCGCTGTTTAATGGTTTTATCGGTTTAATAGAAGAAAAACTAAAACCAAGTACTAAACCAATTTGTAATTCGGTTTTAGTTTCCGCTCTGATTAATTTCATGGCATTAGAGTTGGATTAAGTCGGTTTAGGTAGAAAATAACGTCAACAACGTACATGTTTCTAATCAGTTCGGTTTATGTGTTTGTGTGGTTACACTACGGTAAAATCTTTATTCGGTTATTGTAGATTTTAAAATTATAAAAATACAATTTGGTTTGGTTTCGGTTTAGTCTAAGATGATTTGTTTTGAATAATGGTTTGAACAGAATCTGAGACCGGACATACCGAGATGTTGTCCGACATCATTATCAAGCATCATGAAGAAATGTTGGGAAGCGAATCCTGAGAAACGACCGGAGATGGAGGAAGTCGTGAAGATGCTTGAAGGAGTCGATACCTCCAAAGGCGGCGGAATGATCCCGGAAGATCAGAGACCTGGCTGTTTCTGCTTTGTCTCCGGTCGTGGTCCCTAAATTTACCTTTTTACACCCTTTCTCCATCCATCTTGTTCTTACCTTTCCAGAATTGAATTTTGGAGCAATGCTCTGTTTTTCTTTTCTTTGTTAATCTGTCCAGATAAAAAAGATTTCGTTATTAAAAAAAAAGAATTATATTATATGATTTCTGTCAATTGTGAATACTAATAGTGGCGTTTGCTTTCAGTATACAACTGAAATATCAAATAACAATTATTTTGTTTGCAAGGCGTTGATAAAATGCTTAATTCTTAGTTTTGCGAAGAATCACGTAGCTAAATGCTGAAAAGAAGCAATGCTCGATTAGATTAGCCGTATAACTAGTGACTTAGGCCAAGTAGGTGATCTTAGTAATGTTCTGATGATGTAGATGATCAAGAGAAGAGATTTATGCTTAGCTGAGACAGCGAGAAACTTGCAATGGCCTTTGGTCTTATTAGCTTAAACAAAGGCAAAACAATCTGAATAGTCAAGAACCTGAGAGTATGCTCGGGTCGTTCTAAGAGACAATAGCCAGTTTCAGTGTCTAAAGTTAACAGAGAGACTTAGATATAAGCTTCAGTCCTCAAAAGCTAACAAGTTAACGATGTTAAGGATCGACTAAAAATCATAATCTAGTGAGTTGAGAGTGAAAACCATTACAATTGACTAGTTTTCTAAACAGTAAACCTCAGCTCAGACTAAGAGGAGACACACTCTTGAGGCGTGCACAACAGTTTGGCGGGTTTAAGAGTTTCACCATACGCCGCAACGAACGAATAATATACATATAATTATCTAAAAAATTGATCTGGTACTCATTTCAAATGCATATCAAGCTTTTTGTTTCTATTCAAAATTTTAAAACAATAACCAAATTAATATTTATTTATTTTTGAAATATTATTTCCACATCTATTTCTTTTTTGACATCAGATTCTATTATCAATTAAGTAAAAACTATATTTTTAAATACAAGAAATTTTGAAAATACTTTTTTTTTTCAAAATCTAAATATTTGAACCTAATCCAAAATAACATAATTCATACTAAAAATATCTGAATCCGATCCGAAATATAAAAATATCTAAACGGATTCTATATTTATGTACCGAATCATCCAAAAAATTGAAATATTCGATTTTAACCCAAACGAGTATCCGAACGCGTACCCGTAGTTTCGTAGATTTATACTCTATTCTTTTTCAAAACATGTTTTACATTTTACTGAAATTAAATGAAATGAAATCAAGGATCGTTAGGCACAAATATATTTTGTAGTCTTTTAAATGAAATTTCGATAATCAGAGGTCTTTTTTTGCAAAATTACCCTATTTTCATACATGTCCTGTATTTTCAATTAATTATATGAAGAAAAAGGTTAAACCCCTCTGCTTCTTCTTCTTCATCGTCTACCGCCGTCGTTAAATCTCTCTAAAACCCTTCTCTCCTCAATCTTCTTCGTGCCGTGTCTCGTCGTTAACTGTAAGTTTGTTTCCTTCTCCTTGAAAGGTTTTTATGTTAATCTAAGAATATATAGCGTCTTAGTAATCTTGAAAGTAACGTTCTATTGTAATAGAACTCACCTAGGTTAGTAACGCTACAATCTTTCTTCGTTAGATATTTTGATATTCATAGGTTACAGAACCAGCTATGGAGTCTTTGCTTCGGTAATGATTAACTTTAGTTTAATTGATTCTCGTTGTTGTTGTTGTTTAGTTTTGTATGTTCCTGTAATGATTAATTTTTAAATCAAATTTGGAGCAGATGTCATTTGAAGATGATGATTTTGTGGAAGATGATGAGATGAACATGATTGATGAAGATGAAGCAGCATCCGACTCTGAAGCTGAATCTCTTTCAGATTCAGATGAAGAGATCACTGAGAAGTTAGCCGAGCCGACAAAGACTGCTGTCTACAACAGAGACGGGCTTCTCGATAAGCTTCAAGACATTAGCTGGCCAGAAGATATCGACTGGACTCACAAGCTCACCGTCGAGATCGAGCAAGGACAACAAGCCGCCGTCGACGTAAACGACGACCTCGCTAGAGAGATGGCTTTCTACACTCAAGCCCTCGTAGGAACGAGGCAGGCCTTCGAGAAGCTCCAGGAGATGGGACTGCCTTTTTTAAGACCGGGGGATTACTACGCGGAGATGGTGAAGTCGGACACGCACATGGAGAAGGTGAAGTCTAAGCTTCTTTACGAGAAGAGACAGATGGAGGAGGCTGAAGAGAGGAGGAAAGCTAGGGATAACAAGAAGATGGCTAAGGAGGTTCAGTCTCAGAAGATGAAGGAGAGGGCTAAGCAGAAGAAGGATGAGATTGAGTCTGTCAAGAAGTGGAGGAAACAGAGGCAGCAGAGTGGGTTTAGTGAGAAAGGTGCTGGAGAGCTTGATCTTGAGTTTGGGAATGGGAAGAGTTTTCAGAGAGGTGGTGGTGGTGGTAAGAAGAGACCTGGTGTGTCTCCTGGTGATAGGTCAGGAGGGAAAGGGAAGACCGCTTCGAGGATGAATAATAAGAAGAGGGAGTTTAGGGACTCCAAGTTTGGTCATGGTGGGAGGAAAGGGTTGAGCAAGCAGAACACTGCAGAGACTACTAATGATTTCAAAGGCGGGTTTCGTGGTGGCAAAGCTGGTGGAAACAAGAGACAGAAGAGATGAACGAGTTTTGTTCATCTATAAACCCATAAACTGTTTTGTTCATCTTTGGATTATGTATTGAGAGAATGTTTTTTGTTCTTGTTTTGTAAGACCCTCTTGAGTAAGGGCTTTTAGGACCAATATCTTTAGTTGCAATGTTGTACTAATGATTACTTGAATTAACAAAGGTCCATGTGTTTCAAAAAAATTCTTCTGTTAATCAGTCTTTTAAATTTATCATCTAACAATAAACTTTTTAAGTACTTCACAAGTGCTTATTAGAAGAGTTCTACAATGGATTTAAAGTTCACTAAAGCCATCTGTTAAAACAATCCTTCTCTCATTCAGTGCGCATGATATATTCTGTTTTGTTCTTTTTCACCAAACATGGTTTGCTAGCTAATATCCTATGCACTGTAGTCGGATTATGGGAGAGTGAATACAACACATTATTTGGAGGAGATAAAGTTCTCTCTTGGTGTATTTCTTCTATGTAAGGTTTTTTTTTTTTTTTTTTGAATTAATATGTGTAAGGTTTTTCTCATAGTTACTAAACATCTTCTCAAACTCAAAAGTAAGCACATATCTGTAACTGTGACTCCCTCTTCCTCCAGACCTCTACAATTTGTATGGATCTCGGGAAGTTTATTGGGTCCAAACCTATTTTTTCCTCAGAGATATTCAGGAAATTGCAACAATATACGCACTTCAAAACTTTTTCTTAGAAGAAAACATTAAACATTACAACTAGTTTTCGCAAGAAACAACCCCCCCCCCTTCCCTATTACAACTAGTTTTCGCAATAAACAACCCCCCCCCCCTCCCCTATTACAACTAGTTTATTGCACCCCCCCCCCCCCCCCCCCCTTCTCTTTTTGCTGGGTTTCATTTGAGGATTATGTTGAAAAAGGATTTTGTAACATTTGAGGTAAATCTGTGATGTAAATACTTTCAAATACGATATACTTCTGATCATAGAAGCATGACGACGCACACACTAAAATATAAAATAAAATAAAATGCGAGTGTCTTAGTCATGCTATTCGAAGTGCAACAAAACCTGGTGATAAGACACGTAGTAACGTCATAGAATCCTTGTGGTACTTATCTTCCGTACCACGTTCGGTTCCACCCAAGTGCATGTTATCCTTATCTTCTATGTTTGTATTTTTCATAACATCAAATTGTTACACTAACTTGTAAACACATTTTTATCACACAAAAAAAAATACACTTGATGAACACAGAACTATTAGAAGCAGACTGTGAATTAAATATGATTATCATCTTAAATGTTAAAAACACATACATATTTCTCACCATCTAAACCAATTCTATAAAATTTGTGAATGCTAATAAATCCATTTTTTATCATTTCACAAACTTCTAGTTTTATGTTTTCATCCATTTTTTTAGAGTTTGGATAAACGTTCGAGTGTGATCGATCGTAGTTTTGTTGTATACGAACACTCGTCAACATGCATGTCAATCTCTCTTTCCTATATAAACCAAACCATCCATCCTTTTCTTTCAATAAAGAAATACAAATCAAGAAAAAGAAAAAATGGCGATCAACAAATTAACCATAACACTTTTCCTTCTCATATCCTTGGCTGTTTTCCACTGCTTGGCCTTCCGTGTGGAGGTCCAAGAGTTCGAACCACCACAGCAAGAGGGACAAGAAGGTCCCGGTGGTGGCGGCTCCGGCGAGGGATGGGATGAAGAGACGACAAAGAACCCGTACCACTTCGGGCAGTGGAGTTTCAAGAATTTCTTTCAGTCAAAGGATGGTTTTGTGAAAATGTTGCCCAAGTTCACTAAACGCTCATCGACTCTCTTCCGTGGAATAGAAAACTACCGCTTCTTGACCCAGGAGATGGAACCTAACACTTTCCTTGTTCCTCACCATTTAGATGCCGATTACGTGTTTGTAGTCCTACAAGGTTCTATCCATTTTTTTTATTCTTGAAAAACCTCTTTATCTTTTTACGACATACACTCTAGTAGTAGTACTAAGTTACTAAAGATAACTTAATTTGATTAAAATCATATCAGGGAAGGGAGTGATTGGTTTTGTGACGGATAAGGCAAATGACTCCTTTCAAATAACGAAAGGTGATGTGGTGAAAGTCCCTTCCAGCGTCACACACTTTTATGCGAACACCAACGACACCGTTCCTCTCCGCCTCGCCAAGATCGCCGTCCCATCCAATATTCCTGGACACTTCCAGGTCTTTTAATTATGTAATCTTATTACATCTTATTTATTTTTTTGCACTTATTTATTTAAATATGTTTAAAACTCGATTGTTCTTCAGGTTTTCTTCCCTGCTCGTTCCCAATTTCACCAATCCTATTTCACTGCGTTCAGTAAAGATGTCCTCACGGCCAGTTTCAACGTATGCTTCTTATAACTTGCTTTCATCTCTCCCCCTTAATATGTTATGTTTAACATACATACGAGTCTAGAATAGTGTTTATGGTCTTTATTTTTTCTTTTGAGAAAAGAATAGTGTTTAGGTTTTTTTTTTCTTGAAGATTGTAGTGTTTATGGTTACGAGTTTTGTATTATGGAATCTATAGATACCGGAAGAATTGCTAGGCAGATTGATTAGGGGACCACAACAACAAATGGGACAAGGGATTATACGTAGAATTTCCCCAGACCAGATCAAGGAACTTACCGAACACGCTACTTCTTCTTCAAACAAACACAAGGACAAAAAAGACAAGCACAAAGACAAAGGCAGTAGCACGTTCGGGAGCCCTTTCAATCTCCTTGCACAAGATGCAATCTACTCCAACGACTTTGGTCGTTACCGCGAAGCAAATCCTAAAAGGTTTAGTCAACTCCGAGACCTTGGCATCGCCGTCGGTTGGGTTAACATGACACAGGTTTGCAATCAATAATTTTCATATGGTTCCGACGTTTTGTTGGATCAATCAATCACTAATGAAAAAAATTGGGGTTGTGTAAATATGCAGGGGTCATTGTTCCTTCCGCAATATAATTCAGAAACAACGTTTGTAACGTTTGTTGAGAATGGTTGCGCCCGCTACGAGATGGCTAGTCCTTATACATTCCAGGGAGACCAACAACAGCCCTGGTTCGGACCAGGACAAGAAGAGGACGTAGAAGAAGAAATGAGTGGACAAGTACACAAGATTGTAACACGCGTGTGTAAAGGCGAAGTTTTTATCCTTCCGGCAGGTCATCCGTTTGCTATACTCTCACAGGATAAAAACTTTGTCGCTGTAGGATTTGGAATTCATGCATCCAACAACACAAGAACGTTCCTTGCAGGTCAAGAAAAATTGTTCTTTAATTGGTAGTTGTTCAAAAAATTTCTTCTCTTTTAATTTCTGACAATTGTTTGGTTTGGGTTAATAGGGCAAGATAATATGCTGAGCAACCTCGACACGGTTGCAACGAGGCTGAGCTTCGGTGTGGGAAGTAAAATGGCGGAGAAGTTGTTTACGAGCCAAAACTATTCCCACTTTGCACCTACGACTCCTATCCATCAATTTCCAGAGAAACCGAAGCCCTCGTTTCAATCGATCTTCAACCTAGCCGGTTTTTGAGAATGCATCTGATGCAAATGTCAAAAAATACAGAAGGTCAAGTACATGTCTAGCGGTGTAATAAAATACGGTGACGTGCCGTAACTTCTGTCGTACAGAGTTTCTTGAGTTGAACATGTTTGGTTACAAAAAAAACATGTTTGTAACGGATTCCCTCTGTTTTATAAGTAATAAAACCCTCCGTATCCTTGTTGATTATTGGTTGGATGGATTTTTCTATGAAAACCCGAGACTGAAATTTTATATTATAGTTCCTACGTACATAGAATTCATTTGACTAATAAAAAGCCATCTCAAAATATCATTAGGAAAAATAAAACAATTATAGAATGAAACAAGAAAAAACAAACAAAGAAGCCAAGCGGCAACTGTTCAACATAATGAACTTGGACCATCTCCATCACTACTGGTGCTGTGACCGTTCCATATACCCATCTCAAGGATCTCATACTCATCCTCGCCTCTAATCACGACGGTGTGCATCGCAATCTCTGGGGAATTGTTGGGAGCAGTAATCTCTCAGCATGAACACTCGAGTCACTAGAAAAACTAGTTGGCACAGAGGGCAACTAACGTTTTTTGGGTCGACACAATCTATATGAAACAAATGCAAACATTGTGGTATAACCCTCACAGTCTCATTTAAGTGAAACTCATTCAGACAGGCAGAGCATTGTTGAGAGATCGTCTCTTCTCCTTCTCCGCCGCTGGTTCTGAACTCCGGTGAGTAAAACATGAAATGGTCGTCATCATGATGGTCGCTGCTTAACCGTCCGGACGAGGAGACTCTCTCAGGAACGTCTTTTCGTCGCCAGCATTTGTCAACGAGAACGTAACAGGTTAAAAGTAGGAAAGCTGCTGCCAAGATGACAATCACACCATGGCTATGATCTGAAAATCCATAACTAATATAAACAAGCTTTGGTGGAGAGTAATGAAAGAATGAATGAATATTCTATTTCAGAGGATGTTTACATTTGTAACTAAACGATAATTGGCAGAAATGGGAAGAAAATATATTCAGGGAATTAATTGACAAGTAATTAGAATAAGTGATTGGAGTGATTTGTGTATGTTATACATATTGACATTCCTTATGTAGCATTCTCATCAATATTATTATTAATTTAGGTGTAAACATTTTTAATTTCCTTGTATAG
>NW_026617640.1:0-16095 GCF_000801105.2 Raphanus sativus
TGGTCTCTTTCATTGTATTGTTAATTTTTTTAATTAAATGATTCATGAGAGGGTTTAATTGTTGAAGGTGGTGGTTGATTTCACGGCTTCTTGGTGTGGACCATGTCGTTTCATAGCTCCATTCTTTGCTGATTTGGCTAAGAAACTCCCTAATGTGATTTTCCTGAAGGTTGATATTGACGAATTGAAGGTAAAAATACAAAAAACTCAACCATGTTTCTCTTTATTCATCCTCTTTGTTGAGAGAGTTTGTTTTTAATTCTTATATGATCAAAAGATCTCACAAGTTACCTTTTTGTTTTTGTATGGAACAGTCAGTGGCGAGTGACTGGGCCATTGAGTCGATGCCGACCTTCATGTTCATGAAAGAAGGAAAGATTGTAGACAAAGTTGTTGGGGCCAGGAAAGATGAGCTTCAGTCTACTATTGCCAAACACTTGGCTTAACTACACCCTTTTAGCTTTGACATGTCTTCTGTCTTAAGACTATTAAGTCATTGGTTAATTCCTTTCTATTTACTCTTGAGATGTTATGACTTTGTTCCCGCCTTTGTTATGAATGCCTTGCTATGAATATTATGATGATTCCTGTTTAATCTTATCTGATAAGATCTGTTAGAATTTGATGAATTATTATTTTGCTTTGTTTATCCCAGTTGCTTCTTGCTTTTTCTACTTTCGTCTGCTTCTCCTAAAAAGAAATTTGCTTACAATGGATGTGACTAAAAGACAGTTTAAAAAAATGAGGCAGCTAATGGTGGTGTTCCTTAGCTGAAGACGGGAAAGCTCACTGGCCTTGTTTGGATACAGATGAAAATATGTTTAAATAAGGTGTTTTGATGTTGCCCTTCAGGTTTCACAAAGGCTATTTCAGCATCCTTGCCTCTGTTCGAACCTATCAGTTTCAATAGCTTAATGTCTTTCAAAATTTCCCTTCTAAAATCATAAAAAGGCATTATCAGCTTTACAAAATGGTACTTTGACGATGTACACGATATATAAATTTATGTTTATGTCAAATAACAAACCTTTGATTATCTTGAGGATATTCGTGATGCTATTCACTGGGGAGAGTCTGTATTCACATTGAACCCGCAAGTCAGTAATAAAATAGTCTTAATCAATAACTAGATTTTGACCCGCGCTTTGGAAGCACAAATATTTTGGTAATTTTTAAAGAGTGTGTATTTAAAATATTTTGCATTTAAATCAGTGTTTTTAAATTCAACCCGATTGTGATTATACCAGTTAATCCGGAGATCTGACAATTCAATTTAGGTTTTTAAAATATTCATATTAAAAAAATTACTAAAACCCGAGACTAACCGATTGAACTGATGGATGACCGATATGTAATCTAATTGGATTTAAATTGTAATAGTTTCATATTTTGTAGTCTTATAATCCAAATTTTAAAGTTCATTATTTTGCAATTTATGAAATTATAACGTTTCTACAAAATTTTAAAGAGAAAATGATAGATATAAAATAACTAAGATTAATTTTTGTATTATTTGGAAACATTGATAGTAGTATAAAAATATATTGTTTGGAAACATTGATAGTAGTATAAAGAAATAAGTATATTGTTTGGAAACATGAATAGTAGTATAAAGAAAGGAACATTAGTGATTTAATGTACGTTTAACTATAAAGTATAAATGTGTATTTAATTTAAAAACTTACAAAATAAATGTTAGGTCCAACAGAATGTTTCTGTTTTAATAAGATAGACTAGATTTTGACCCGCGCTTTCAAAGCGCGAGTTTATGTTTGGTGAAAATTTTATATAATCACATTTATATAATCCATCTTGTATATGCATTTATATAACCCGTCTCATATATGTGTTTTATATCCGGGTTTATGTTCAGTTAAAACTATATGAAAGCGCGGGTTTATGTTTGGTGAAAATTTTATATAATCGCATTTATATAATCTATCTTGTATATGCATTTATATAACCCGTCTCATATATGTGTTTTATATCTGGGTTTATGTTCGGTTAAAACTATATTGTACATGTATTTTTAGGTTTTTAATTTTGAATTAGATATTTTAAATATAAATCAATATAACAGTTTTATAGTTTTGATCGGTGTTTTGAAACCCGACTCGGACCTGCGGTTGAACGAATTACCGGTTTGTAACCCGGTATTTTTAATATTGTGATTTTTTCTAATGATAAGACAAATTCGGTGATCATAAGTTGGAAATTTGTTTAAAATATATTTATATTTTTCAAAATCGTTCTAAATGATAATGATTGTTGTCAAAATTAATAATTTTAGAATTAGAAAACCGGTGTTAATAACAGTATCAAACATGGAAATAATCGATGCAGTATCAAACAAAGAAATAATCGCAGGCCGAAATTAAATTAGGAAACCGGTGATTAATGACAAACCAAAAAATAATTAAGAAGAAACTGGCGCAGAATGTCCAGAATATCCTTAATGAATACAAAAGAAATATTCTTCGGTAGGGGTAAAAAGAGTAAAAATCCAAAACATGCTTGTACTTTAATAGTATAGATTTTATCAATGCAAAATAAGAAGTATGATTGTGAATCATTTAGTGATAGATTGTAAACGGACTAGCCTTGTAGTTTTCTGAAAGCTCGACAAAAAATATGCTTGTCATTTTTATGACCTCCTGACGACAACCATATATATAGAGTTGTGTACAATTGCAAGTTTTGCTAGATATTCTTTGCATAATGAAAGAGTGGTGTACAGTATATGTATGTTAGTTTCAATATTTAATATTGGACTTTGTTGGCAAAATAGAATCTAATATTGGATTTGTAATCTGTATTTATATGGTAATTGACCATATCTATATTTCACATTAAGGGTTCCTTCCATATATGAAATTATTGTCGTTAATGGCATATGATATTTTGCTCCTTTATGTGGCGATCTGATGATCCAGATTCTTTAGTGGTATAAAATTACGACGCAAATCTCGTCACATATTATATTAATTAGATTTTAATCAATTTATATTAATAGTTATTCTTTTAATCTCATTTTATTTTATTTTTACTAGCTCAAGTTTTTTTTTTCCTTTTATAAAAAGCTAATTGACGACGAGAAGCAGGAGAGAATCTAGACTTTTGTATGCACAAATGGTAAAAGAAAGAAAAACTATGCAAACGTGAAAATAAGAACTTCAAAACTCCCTTGAAAATTCAGTGAGTAATCACTGGATTCTTACAAAATTCAAAAACCTCCTTTTATCCTTGATCCTCTTCTGCTGATACTAATAAATAGCAGAGAGAACTTAAATCAAATAAAGCAAAAACAAAAAAAAAGATACAAGCAGAAAACCCTAACAGACTAAAGAAAGAAGGGTTTTGCTTGATCTCGACGTAGTTTTATAAAACAAAACTACATAAAATCCTAATAATAACTGTAACCATATCCACCCGGATAAGAATACTGATGTTGGTAAGGTTGCATAGCCGGCGGCCCTGCAGGCCAATAAGGCGTTGATTGGCCAAAGTAAGAGTTTTGATAGCTGTTGCCAAAATTAGAATGATGATGTATTCCGGTTTTCACAAAGGCCATTTCAGCATCTTTGCCTTTCCTCGAAGCCATCAATTTCAATAGCTTGTTTGGGTCGCCTTGACCCGTTACGTATGCCATTCCTTCGTCCACGTCTATCCAAAAGTTTCCTCCTAAACCATAAATAAAAACTCATAATCAGAAAATAAATTATTTGAGACGGTATATAAATGTCAAAATGTGTGTATACGAAATGAAAGTGTACAAACCTCTGATTTTCTTGAGAATTTTCGTCATGCTCTTGTGCCACTCGGGTGAGTTAGTGTTCAATTTGAACCCACAAGTCTGCAAGAAAACGTTCGAATAATCTTAAAAAAGGTAACATACAAATAGCAAGAATTATAAATACATGAAATGAGAACACATGACGATTAAAAACGGACCAGCCTTGTCGTCCGACGATTTGAGAAAAACATGCTTGTCATCTTTTATATAAATGAACTCGTGAAGAAGACTATGTATGTAGTTGAAAGTTTTTGTTTTCCTGTGAAAAAAATGAACGGGAACGGTGTATATATTTATATTAATTGGCTTCGATGATGCAATACTGGATATTTAAATCTGTATCTAATATGGTAATTACCATATCCATATTTTACATAATGGGTTTCATATTTGGAATCAGTGTCGTTAATGGGATAATATTTGCTTTCCTTATGTGGCATACTTTGGGATTACTGTCGTTAGAAAATTAGAACACAAGTCTCTCTCCAGCTCCATATCTTCAGACAATAAACACACATATTTTGTTTATTGCAATCTACGTGATTTTAGTTTTAATACGATATACAGAATAACGTATTATGGGCCTTTATTAGGCCAACGTAGAACACCACAGTCATTAGCCCAATTATAATTTTTCGGCCCATTATAGCTCACTGTGGTATTCAGGGTTTAGCGGAGAGTCAAAGCATCGCAATCTCTTCCGTTAATGCTTTTGGTGAAATGGGTTTCGGTGCGATTAGATCGATTCTCCGACCACTGTCGAGAACCCTAGCTTCGCGTGTCGTCTCTAGCCGCTCCTCTACGCCTGCGATTCCGGCTGCGAGACACGAGGTATGGTCCTCCTTCTCCGGTGGATCGAGGTTGCCATGGATTCCGATGGCAAATCATTTTCATAGCTTGAGCTTAACCGATACTCGGCTCCCGAAGAGACGGCCCATGAGTCATCCCAAGAAGAAAAGATTCAAACTTAAACCTCCAGGTTTGTCTTAGTTGCGCTTAAAGATTGATGTTAATGTATCCATTTTAACTAGGGGGTTTTAGCATGAAGAATCTTTTGTGTTACTTTTTTTTTTGGTGGAACTTGTGATTGTGTGTTTAAAGCTAAAGTTGAGAGTGTTCTTACTTAAAGAAGTTTATGTTAGACAGAGAATATTATAATATGGTTTGGATTGAATAAAATTGTTTTTGAGGAAAATGCAGGGCCTTATGCATATGTTCAGTATACACCTGGCGAGCCAATTGCTTCAAACAATCCCAGCAAGGGTAGTGTCAAAAGAAGGAATGCTAAGAAGCGCATAGGGCAGCGCCGTGCTTTCATACTGGTATGTGTGCTTTCTCTCTCAAGTTTGTCGTCTTTTAAAAAAAAGATATTGAAGTCTTTTGCATATATGTACATTTGGTAGGGTGTTATTTTTTTATTTTTATTTTTATTATAGATGAGTAATGTGGTTTACTAATGAGATAAGTCTTAATACTTTTTCACAGTCTGAGAAGAAGAAGAGACAAGCGCTGGTGCAAGAGGCGAAGAGGAAGAAGAGAATCAAGGAAGTGGAACGCAAGATGGCTAAAGTCGCAAGGGAGCGAGCTTGGGAAGAAAGGCTGGCTGAGCTTCAGCGACTCGAAGAAGAGAAGAAGAAGTCAATGTCTTCTTGAATTGCTTTTTTTCATTCATCCAAAAAAAAACATAGAATAAATCTCTTTTCTTTTGAATTAGGTTTTGCTCCTACCTTCTTTGTTGTGTTGCCGAGATTCACTCACTCTTGTCTGTCCCTCTACTGTTTCGTAAGAACCGAGAGTTACTTGACGTTTCTTGTCTTTTATAATCTCAGTCATGTGTTTCTTCTTTCTGGAAACTTGTCGAGAGTCTTTTATTCACGTCAACTGGAAGTAACTGAAATCCATGACTCAGAGATCGTTACGTAACATTCAAAATCTCAAATTCTTGTAATAAAAGTCTTCACTAGGTTCATCCCTTCCATCATATCAAGAATCATGAAAACAAGCTTAGTGAGAGAGAAGAAGATCAAGACCAACGGGATTTGGTTAAACGTTGCTGAGAAAGGAGACGAAAGAGGACCTTTGGTTCTGTTACTCCATGGCTTCCCCGAGACATGGTTCTCGTGGCGTCACCAGATCGATTTCTTGTCCAGCCATGGCTACCACGTGGTTGCTCCAGACCTCAGAGGCTACGGTGACTCCGAGTTCCTTCCAAGCCACGAGTCTTACACTGTGAGCCACCTTGTCGCTGATGTCATCGGTTTGCTTGATCACTACGGCACTGCTCAGGTTAGATATAGAGATTTTACATTTTTGATAAAAAGAAGAAAAAAAATTAGAGGATTACAATTATTGTTTTTGTTTCTTACTGGTTAAATAGGCTTTTGTGGCTGGACATGACTGGGGATCAGTTATAGGTTGGTCTCTATGCTTGTTTAGACCAGACAGAGTCAAAGGTTTCATAAGTCTCTCTGTTCCATATTCTCCAAGAGATCCAAACCTCAAACCTTCAGAGTTTTCCAAAACCTTTGGAGATGGGTTATACATCACTCAGTTTCAGGTAAACTTTTCAAGATTTGTTGTGGTTTTGTTTCTATCATCTTCGTCTGATTCAGTTCCTTGTTTATTTTACAAGAAACCTGGAAGAGCTGAGGCTGCATTTGCCAAGCATGATTGCAAGACGGTTATGAAGAAGTTCTTGCTAACGACGAGAACAGATTTCATGGTGGCTCCTCCCGGTACAGAGATCATCGATGACCTTGAGATTCCATCGAAGATTCCAGAGTGGATAACAGAAGAGGAGATTCAGGTTTATGCAGACAAGTTTCAGAGATCTGGATTCACTGGCCCGTTGAATTACTACAGAGCCATGGATCTGTAAGTTTTCAATCTTCCCATTAGTGTGTCCTTCTTGTTATTGGCGCAAATTGTGATCAAAATTTTCAGGAACTGGGAGATATTGGCGCCGTGGGAAGGCTCCAAGATCCTTGTTCCGACAAAGTTTATCGCCGGAGACAAAGATATAGGAGCAAATGAAACGATGGGGTATGTGAAGGGAGAGATGTTCAAGAGTCATGTGCCTAACGTTGAAGTTGTTGTAATTGAGGATGGTCATCATTTTATCCAGCAAGAGAAGGCTAAACAAGTCTCGGAGGAGATTCTTTCCTTCTTCAACAAGTTATGTACAACAACAGAGTAAAAAACATCATGCCGTTTTTATGGCCTTTATAAAAAAGAAACTACTATGTTGCTACAACTAATTAAACTACTAATGTGTATCCAATAATGAAGCCGATCACTTGGGCAAAATAATGGTTAAATAAAGTGAGAAAGACAGTATATAGTCGTTGATATCAAACATTTGTTGCTTGCTCCATAAGTTTCTACACACTTTTTGTTTACGGTAGAAATGTGTCTTCTGAATCATCACAATAAGTGACCTAGATAAAGAAAGTCTTTGCTTAGTGTATACATTTTGGGCCGTATGGGGCTTTTCGTACAGCCCATAAACACAAGGGCTTGAAACGGAAGTCCTGATGCATATTTCCCTCTAAAACGCCGTCGTTTTGGTTATCTTCCACCTTTGATGTTCAGCTGTTGATTTTTGGGATTATTTTTGATGTTTCTTTTCCGCTCCAGATTTGAAATTGAAGGCAATAAGAAACACTCCAATTTCGGATTGCTCACTCTGTTTATAATTTATGAACCAGTAAGAAAAATCTCGGAGGAGCGTAGATATCTTTTTTGGGGGGGGGGGCACTAAAGATGGATCCGGATGCAGTAAAGTCGACACTCTCGAATCTGGCCTTCGGAAACGTATTGGCTGCAGCTGCTAGAGATTACAAAAAGGTTAAAATCAGTTTTCTCTATTGAGTATTGGAATCCATCAAATGCGATGCCTTTCTCTCAACTTTTTTGAAAAATTGTATATATTCGTTTTCGTGTTTTTAGCATATGATCTCTCTGTGTGTGTGTGTCTTTGGATATTATATTCAGACAAGTGGTTATGATCTGTGTTACGAAATGTTGTTCTTTTTTTTTTTGGTTATGTCTGGAAAAGGTGTAGACTTTATGAGTCTCTGTTTTTTGGCACAATTTTTGGATATTATATTCAGACAAGTGGTTATGATCTGTGTTACGAAATGATTCATCTGTTTTTTTTTTCATCTGTATACGGGGCTGTGTGTGCAGGAAGTTCTTGCAAATGAGAAGGCGCAATCATCGAATCATGTGAATGAGGAGGTTGATCTTGATGATCTCATGGATGTAAGTGCACAACTGTTTCTTGCTATTTTTGAGTATTTTGAAGCTTCTGTCTCTAACGGTGGTGTTGACTCTCATGTTCTGTAGGATCCAGAGCTAGAAAAGTTGCACGCTGATAGGATTGCTGCACTCAAGGTTGTTGATAAACTTTTCCCACTTGCTTACTTTTTTATTGGTTATGAACTAAAAATCTCTATCTGAACTGGAGCAGAGAGAAGTTGAGAAGAGAGAAGCGTTCAAAAGACAAGGACATGGTGAATATCGAGAGGTAACCGAGGGTGATTTCTTGGGGGAAGTCACCACGAGTCCCAATGTTATTTGTCATTTCTACCACAAGGAGTTTTACCGCTGCAAGTAAACATCTCTCTCTTCTTTTTTTTTTATCTTCTGTTTATGTGAGCTCATACAAAACCTAATGTATATATTAGGATTATGGACAAGCATCTGAAGACTCTTGCCCCTAGACATGTGGACACTAAGTTCATTAGAGTTGACGCAGAGGTCAGTCAACCAACTTTACTAAAAAAAAAGATAGATAAAAATGGGTTGTGAAACTAATGCTTAGGTGATGATGATATAAATGCAGAATGCTCCTTTCTTTGTCACGAAACTAGCAATAAAGACCTTGCCTTGCGTTTTGCTTTTCAGGTTTCATCTCTTTCGGTTCTTTCTTACATTACATGGCTTGTTGCCTAGGCTATTTTTACTGATTGAATATGGCTTTTTTTTATCATTCTACTCAGCAAGGGAATTGCGATAGATAGGCTTGTTGGGTTCCAGGATCTTGGCACAAAGGATGATTTCACCACTACCAAATTGGAGAACGTTCTGATTAAAAAAGGTATGGTGGACCGACCACACATCCATCTTTTTGAGTAATTAAAGTGTTCATATAGAGTATTGTTATTCTAAAATGTGGAGAATTATTTAAAACAGGAATGCTCAGCAAGAAGAAGAAAGAGGAAGATGATGAAGATGCTGAATACCAAGAGAGCATAAGGCGTTCGGTTAGGTCTTCAGAGAATCTGGACTCTGACTCTGACTGATCAACCAGCTTTACCTCACAGATTTTTGCATTGCTGCTTGTCTCTGCTTTGCCTTTTGCTCTTTTGTTATATGTTACTAGAAAAGGACATTTCGACATATTATCCCAACTGTTAAATGCTACATGACTTTGTATGTAATGCACCATGTTTATTGTTGCTGACACAAACATTCCAACGGTTTGCTTAAAAACGTTGCCATAAATCAGGTCATGTGTGGTAGTGTTTTCGTCCACACACTAAAGCCAACATCTTCAATCTGGTCGCCACGAGTCAGAGAAAGACCAAGTTTTCTGACTTCACTGAGCTTGCACCCATCCGCAGTTTGTCGTGTCAAGTACAAGGAGTTTCTTGAACAAGACAATCACCATGTCATGAATCTTGCAAGTAAAGATGGGTCCACTACATGTTTTTGTTAACAACTTCTACTAGACACCAATTCGTGAGTCCTGAAAAGCAACCTTCTCCATTATCAATTTCTCAATATGACAAACCCTTCTCCAATCCATCCATGTACTAGTTGCTATAACACATGACATGATTAAAACCTCATTTTTTTCATTTAGTGAAAGTTTCTTTGAATTTCTATCAGTGAAAACGCAAAACTTGTGTTTTTATTTTATTTTATTCCATAATTATTTAACTGGTAAAATTCTTGGGGAATGAAGTTTTTAACACAGTGCCACCATTCAACATATTACTAATCACAACCGAAATTTTATTAGATTATTTATGAAATCAACTTTTTATATTATTTAACTATATGATAATGAAAATTTAAACTACTAAATAAATAATTATTATTTTCATATTATTTAATTATACGATGGTGAAATTTTGTATTATAACAAATTAATTTTATCAACTTTTTTAATAGACTAAATAATGTATATAAGATTTAACATTATTTATATTCCACCATTTTGCTAAATTTATCCAGTTATATAAAACTATTCTGCAGTTCTGGTTATACAACCTCGTTAACAATCAGAACCCTCAATTTTGTATTTTTATCAGCAAAATCACAAAATTTACATTTTTTATTTGATTTAACAAATTTTCTTAATTAGTAAAATTGTTGCGGAAAAGTGTTTTAAATGCAATTTCGACATTCAGCAGGTTAGCAATCGGCCATGAGGGCCATCACGTGCTATGGAGCTTTTCATGTGTAAGCAGCGTTCTATCTTGATCCATGTCTTGCTTACAAAACTGAAAAGTTCTATCATCTCAAAATAAACTATCAATAATTAATGCATGTTATTTAATAATCATCTTCTAATTTCACAAGTTACTTTCACTGGCTTCTAATAAGCTGTTCATCAACCTCTACGTTTTTCTTGACCTCCAAGTCTTTGCCCTGGGTGGCCTTGCCCTTGTTCTCCAATTCTTGCTCTTCCTTCCTAGCCTCATCTTCTTCATTTTCGATCTTTTTGACTTTCAAGAACTCAATCAAACCCTCAAGAATCCTATCAACATTCTCATTCCTCATGAGTTGTTCAGCTATCTCTGCTGGACTAACCTGTGTCGCAATGAACTCCCACGTTAAAAGTTGGAGTGATCAACCGTGGATACTATCCTCATATTATATCCTTTCAAGCAAGAATAACAAAGACTTGCTGAATTAAGGTAGAGAATATGATTCCATGCGACTTTTTTGTTGTTAGTTTTCTCAGCCATAGACATAATCTGATTGTAGATTATCTTTCCAAAAAGTCAAACCCCCGATGATGATAAATCATGTAGATGAGCCTAAGACGCTCATGATTCATCGTTGTATAGTTCATGGTAGGGATCCAGTTCGAGCACACAAGTTTGTACAAGACTTGATTTGCCGGAGTGAGATATTTTGAGCTATATGCTCCCAACGATTGATCTGATTGTCAGTGAGGAAGCCACATACTTGATCAATATTCTGATCCATCCACTTGGTATCTTCTTCAATTGATACTAGATACTGACCCGCGATTTGAAAGCGCGGGAGTTGTTTCCTGTTAAATTTAAATATTAAACCATGTATACTTTGGTTGTAAATTATAGCAAAACACATACTAGGATGCGTAATACTATTTCGAGTTACATATTTGAGATTTTAGTTTATGTTTTGAGCAAGTGAAAACAGTTCCCATTGGTTTAATAGTATATATTTTAAAATTTTAACTACAACTCTAAAATAGATAATCATGTATATGTTTTAAATTTTTGTATTGCTTTCAAAAATTAAAATATGCAAAAAATATATAGTATATATCATATTCATATTTTTAAGTATAACTTACGAATCATGTGAGATTATATATTTTTAAGTTATAGGTAGTTTTTTGAATTTTGACCAGGACATACGGTTGAACCGATAAACCTGGTGATCCAAAATAAATTTGGTTTAAGTTTTGTGAAAAACCAAAATTTAAAAACCCTTAAAACCCCGCTAAACCTACCCGGTTTAAAACATAATTTTAAAAACTAAATATAATAACTTCTATCCCTTTGATTCTTCAGTTTTTTAATTTTGTATCAATTTCTCTTAGGGGGGGTTATTGGAAATAGAATTTGGAAAGAGTTTAGTGATTTTAGAAATTGACAGATTTTTAAAAGTTTATGAGATTTCACAAATGTTTTCTAAATTTCTATCAAATAATTTGTATTAATTTCTATAGATTGTTATTGATTATTTAAAATTTGCACAATGTAGTTTTAAAAAAAAATCCTTCTAAGGTAATATACAGGAATATTGTAGAAAATTTTCAACAATAAATCTCGATGAGACACTATTAGATTATCGTTTGGTGTGTTCACATAGACAAATGCATTTTATGGTATTGATTCTTTGTATTATGGTTTGTTATTTGATTTGTTATGAAAATAGTCATTTTTTATCTTCATACTACATGGCAGATTTTTAATAGTCTTGTTTTCATTGACATTTTTTTTGAGACATCACTCTTACAAACGAAAGATTATGTTAGAACACACCAAATATGAAACTAATCTACAAAGAAATCTTCTGAAAATCACATGTCAAACAAGAAAAAAATATCATACTGTAAGGAAATGTTTTTATTAGTACACAGATTTCAGAAATCTTATAAGTAGACATGGTATTTTCAAAATCTAGCTTATGAGTAAATATATAAAAAATTCAACTCCCAATAACCATAGAATTTAATAGAATATCAAAATCAATAAAAACTAAACTTTTTGAATAACAGAAGATTTGAATGGAATTTAAAAGTCTTTAAACCAATAACAATGGATTTTGGAAAGATTTTTAAAATCCATAAACCAATAACCATGGATTCTTAAAATTTTATAATTCCTTAAAAATTCTAAACCAATAACCCCCTCTTAATTTGGTATGTTTATTTAAATATATTTGGTCTCATAACTAAGATGATAAATTGTATGTTGTAAATTATAAATTGAATGATTATAGAAATATTAACAATTATTGCTTCATAGATTATTTTTATTATTGTGTTTGGGCTGTTGACTGGATTTTCAAATTTATAAAATACATATACTTCATTGGGGTTTTGTTGAATTTCGATTGTGTAATATAAAGTGGGCTTCAAATAATATTATTGCCTTGTTGGTCCGTAAATCTTCAAGGTCTATATTAAATAATTAAAAAAAGTTGTGGCCTGAAATCTAAAAAGATTAGTGTTATCCAGACAAAAAAAATCAGAAATAATGTCCTAAGAAAAAAAAGAACTGACAGATTCTGAGAGATCTATCCAAAGCGGTGAATCTGGAAAACTTAGACAAATCATCTTTTTTTTTCCATTCGGAGAAAGAAAGACAAGATTGGTAAGTTTTTGTCTTGATTAAAGATCTAGTTTCGAAAATTTTTTGTTTTTGCTCTTACTGTCTTTTTTCTTTACATGACAGAATAAACCAGAAGGTGAAATAGAACAAAAGTACATCAAAAAGAATCACATGTAGTCATAAAAAATCCAAAGGTTTGTCTTCATTAGGTCATAAATCCAGTTATAGGAAAAAAATACCTTCACCCGGATTAATATCATCAGTTCCAAACAACCTTTTTGGCTCAATAACAGTAATATTAAATCTGGATTTTGGTGGAATCATAGTGTTCTGCAATGTTAAACTGGTCTTTCTTTCATTACTGCTGAATTGTTGGTTGCGAGATGATGATATAGATAATGGGGTTCGAAGTTTCTGATATTTTTTTGGCTACAAACTTTAGAAGTCCATTAGCTGTATGTTATACATTAACATAAAACAAAACATAATCACATAAACTTCATAGAAACTTACAACTGACATTTTTGATCCAATGGCTTTTGTTTCCGTTTTTTTCTGTGATGAAAGTATCAAATTAGCACAAAACATATTGTTACAAAGTATTATCGTATGTTGATATGGCTGTCTTTTCACTTACCTTTGCAGTATCCCATACTCGTTGAAGCAAGGTACAGAGTTTGCGAAAGTGCGCCAAATCTTGGAGAAAATATATAAGGAAATTGAACCACTTGTGAGCCAAAAACACCACTCTGATGTGAGTTAGTGATATCCTTCAGTACCCAGCCGAATATAGATTTCAAAGGTATAAACTGATTGTTTGGTGGCAGTGTCTAAAATATTGAGTTAGGAGACATATCATTATCGTGTGTGTGAGGTATCTTCCTAAGCTGGGTAATTGAACATGACTTAGTTTGCTTAAACGTCGTCTCACTGGTGTGATTTTCTCTGAAATTTTAGAGAGAAACGACAGATGAGAATGGATATATTAAAAACATATACAAACAAATAGATTTTCGATATGATTTAAAAAAACACATGAAACTCTACCTTCAGAACCTTATGTATAATTGGTTCCCGTTTGAAAATGTGGAATATCAGTAAGGCCTGAACTATTTGTTTGTGTTGTAGTCTGATATGCTATTATGAATCTATTCCACCTTGAATACTGCTGATTGTACTGTTGCTTTCCCTCTGCCGTATTCTATAAGAAACAGATTGAGAAATGTATTGAAATATGTGTGTTGCTCTGAGGTCAAAATGCTGTATATATAAGAAAAGAATAGTTTGATGGTTTAGGGCATTCAAATTGTATATATTTTCTTAAAATTAGCCGTCTGTTTAGTGAATCATATATCTTGGGGATCAAGTTTATTCAATTTATGGTGAATTATATTTTCATGTTTGAATTATATAGATTTAAGTTATTAAATGCTGCTGTTTTTATTTTATGATTGGTTGTTAATGATATTTTGAATATATATGAGGATACTTAGATTGCTCAGTTATTTACGATCTACTATATTCGGTTTCCTTAATTTAACAACTTACCTAGATTTTAGTTTATTTGAGTAGAGTTATGGTTTTTTTTATTTAAGTATTTAGTTGTATATGGTTATTGATTCGAAAACGATTTGGTATTTATGTTTTAGAATATTCGATATTGGTATGCATGGAAATTCCGGAAATTTAGTTGATTATAATTTTTTTGTTTGCTTTTAGTTTAGTGGTTTATAAAAATCAAAAACTTTCACCGCCTTGCATATCGTAACCTGTAAAATATTGTAACTTGTATATTGGGTTTGATATGCAATTGTTTGTAAAATAATAAAAAAATGATTGGAACTGATGAATGGTAATGGAAACAATTATAGCACATCAATATGTTGTTTTGAAGTGAAAGTTTGCAGATTCTAATGGACGATGAAGCAGTGGTGTTCATGGAAGATTATTAAGAGTACATGAGAATTTGTTTTTGATACGTATACTACAAAAATGAAAAATGAAATATATTTGTAAAATAATTATCTATACTATTAAAGTACAAGCACATTTGGATTTTTACTCTGTTCACCCCTATTAAAGAGACTTTCTTTTGTATTCATTAATGACATTTTGGACATTTTGCATTGGTTTTTTTTTTAATTGTTTTTGGTTTGTCATTAACCACCGGTTTCCTAATTCAATTTTGGTATGTGATTATTCCGTGTTTGATACTGCATCATTTTAATATTTTTCCAACCGGACATGTTTGAAACTGCATCGTTTTTTCTCAAACTATTTAATGGTTTGGTTTTAAACCACTTTTTCCTAAATATAATCCCAACTATCTAACAAAAATTATTTATAAAAAATAAAAATTGTTTATTGGTTCAACCAGTGGTTCAACCGGTAACTGGATTTCGATTTTAGTAGTTTTTATTGGATTTTTAAATTTTGTTTTTTTTTTCAAACCTGAACTGAATTTATCTTTGATCAACCGGTAATCCGTTCAACCGCAGGTCTCAATCGAATTTCAAAACACCGATCAAAACTATAAAACTGTTATATTGATTTATATTTAAAATATCTAATTCAAAATTAAAAACCTAAAAATACATGTATAATATAGTTTTACCGAACATAAATCTGGATATAAAATACATATATGAGACGGATTATATAAATATATATACAAGACGGATTATATAAATGTGATTATATAAAATTTTCACCAAACATAAACCCGCGCTTTGAAAGCGCGGATCAAAATCTAGTATTGCTCTTATTTAAACAGTTGGCTTTGACGAAGGGCCCAAATAGCTGTGTAGATCCGATTGATTATGATGGCTAGGCGATTTTGTTTTCTAAATTTTAAATAAAAGGAAAATCTGAAAACTATAATTAAATAAAAAGCATAACCTAAAAATATGTTTGTGGTATAGATCTGTAAATAATTTCAAAACAGAAGGATACCTCAAAAAAGTGTCTTGTGTTATAATAGTATAGATTTAGCTGATTATTGATAATATATATTGATTGGTGTTATATATCTTGATTTGTGTTATTTTAAATTTGTTTTAAACAACACAAAAGATTCACAGTTCTATATGTTTCAGTTAACTATAATTAATAGTATTTTGGAAAATAATTAAAAATGAAATATCTAATAAAAATAAAATAAAAACTAATATACTATAAAAACATCATAATTATTGAAATAGAACACTAATCAAATTTTATGTAAAAAAACAAATTATT
>NW_026617641.1:0-16093 GCF_000801105.2 Raphanus sativus
AAACGATACTTGCTATAAAAATAAGGTTTAATAAGAATAATATGCTTACTATTGATACCATTTATGAAAATTCGTGATACATTCTGTTAATAATTTTTATTTTTTTTAATAACAAGGAATTAACTTCTATGTTAAATTGTTTAAAATATAAGACCAAAAAATCATTAATCAAATTTTCCAAATACCAAAAAGATTAATAAATAAATTCTGAACTCGAAATATATTTAAATAATTATATTCACTCTATCAAACTTATAAAAACTTATCAAAGCATTAGTATATTTAAATAATAAACTAATTATCAATTATATATTTTTAGTATGTGTGGAAGTGAATAGTATTTTAAAATCTAACTATTGGTATTTTTGTTTATAATATTTGGATTATAGAAGGTTTTTAAAATATAACTAATTTTATTTTGATTAATTTTTAATCATGTATTCACTACAAGAAAACGCGTCTATAACAACGACGTGTTACGAGAAAATTATTTCTTCGTAAATTTACATGGTGTTTATGACGACGTTACGAATAAATAAATATTCCTCGTAAATTCGTTGTAAAGTTACAACGAAATAGTTTCGTCGTAAACCCAATGTAATTTTACAAGGCTTTTACGTAGAAAGTCCAATTCGTCGTAAACTCATTGTAAATATACGAGCCATTTACGACGAATCATGTAACCGTTACTTTTGGTGAAAACGTGCATATAGTGTGGTTTAAAGTAACTAACTTCGTTGTAAAATCATTGTAAATTTACGAGAGATTTACAACGAATCATGTTACCGGTTTTTTTGGTGGAAACGTGTATATAGTGGGGTTCAAAATAAACTAACTTCGTTGTAAAATAAGATGTAAAAACGATGTAAAAGCATAGTAAAGCTTTTCGTTGTAAAATCCATGTTATACCTTCACCTACCACTTACGAAAATCGTCTATATATATGATCATTTCTCAATTCAAATAACACACAAACAAAATCAAAGAAAAAAAACCAGAAAAAAAAACAAATGGCTTGTGGCTTCAATATTTACGAGTTACGAAGTTGGATGTATTCGCATAAAGATGATTCCGGTAGAGTGACAGATGCATTTCTAAGCGGGCTAGAGACATTCATGCACCAGGCGGGCTGTACACCGATCACGCAGGAAAGCGGTAAGATATTCTGCCCTTGTCAGAAATGCAAGAATTCAAAATTTGCTCGTAGTGAAACTGTATGGAAACACTTACTAAACAGAGGATTTACACCACAATATTATAATTGGTATCAACATGGGGAGGGTTATGGTGGAAATGAAGCTAGTAGTAGTAATAATTTTGAAGATGCTGGCAATAGTAAAGAACCGAATCATTTGCATAATGAATCTAGTTATCATCAGGAGGAGCAGATGGTAGATCATGATAGGGTTCAAGACATGATTACTGATGCATTTTTAGAAACAACTACAACAATAACTCATGAAACTGGAAATGTAGAAGAACCTAATTTGGATGCAAAAAGGTTTTATGAAATGTTAGATGCTGCAAATCAACCAATCTACACTGGTTGTAGAGAAGGTCTCTCTAAATTGTCTCTAGCAGTTAGGATGATGAACATTAAAACGGATCATAATTTACCTGAGAATTGCATGGATGCTTGGGCGGAGTTGTTCAAAGAGTATTTGCCAGAAGACAACGTGTTAGCTGAATCTTATTATGAGATTCAGAAATTGGTTTATAGTCTTGGGTTGCCTTCGGAGATGATAGATGTTTGCATCGACAACTGCATGATCTACTGGAAGGATGATGAGAAGTTAGAAGAGTGTCGATTCTGCAAGAAACCACGATTCAAGCCGCAAGGACGTGGGAGGAATAGGGTACCGTACCAAAGGATGTGGTACCTACCCATTAAAGACAGGTTAAAAAAATTATACCAATCGGAGAGAACTGCTGCATGGATGAGGTGGCATGCTGAACATGTCCAGAAGGATGGCGAGGTCGCTCACCCATCATATGCAAGGGCGTGGAAACATTTCAACAAGGTATACCCAGATTTCGCTGAAAATATTCGGAATGTCTATCTTGGGTTATGCACCGATGGATTTAGTCCATTTGGTATGTCTGGGAGACAGTATTATTTGTGGCCAGTTATTCTTACGCCGTACAACCTGCCGCCGGACATGTGCATGGAACAAGAATTTCTATTCTTGACCATATTAATCCCTGGGCCGAAGCATCCAAAACGGTCGTTCATTCCTCACAAATCTCTCTCTCTCTGTAAGGTAACTCCTCTCTCTCTCTAGTTAGTTTTTTTTATAATTAGTTTAGGTGGTTAGTATAGGGAATTAGTTTAGAGAATTAGTTTAGGGAATTAGTTTAGGTGGTTAGTATAGATAATTTTTTAAAAAATAATTAATTAATAGTGTTGTGATTTTTAATTATTATTTTTTTAAAATAATGTAGATCATGGCTCCTAGGAAAAAACCACCACCGACTTATGATGAGATGTTTGGCGATGGTGCCGGGACGTCTTCTTTTTCCGGTGGCCGAGCATCTTCTGATGCCGTTCCGGACTCTCAGACATCTCAGAGAGTTTGGAGTCCTCCTCCCGCACCTCACATGGCTCCACCTCCGCCACCAGCAGCTCCCCAGGAGCCCATTCCAGGGGCAGATGTTCATCCAGACTTGCGGGTGCCTCCTCATGCACCATACGCAAGATATACGGTGGAGGATTTGCTTTCCGCGCCTGGACGGGAGGGTATGGACGTTTTGGACCCCGATAGACCGCCGGGTGCTTATTGGTAAGTAAATTTATAATTTAAAATTTTTAAATCATTTTTATATATTTTATTAACAAGTTGGTTTAATTTGCAGGTTTGGGGCCAACAACCGTGTTTCCCGGAGCGTTTCAAAGACGATGAAGGGATACTTAGACGGAGCTTATCCAAACTGGAGCTTGACTCCAGATCACGTCAAGATCACTTGGTTTAAACAGTTTGCGGTAATTTTTCAATTTTCTTTTTAATATTTTCTTTTATTATTTTTATTAATTATTAATTATTAATTATTAATGGTTTCATAATTTTGTTTGTTTCAGCAAAAGTGGAATTGGTCCTTAGGAATCACCGAAATGGTGAAGAAGGAATTCGAGGCAAAGGCGAAGACTCGCCTTACCAACACGGTCTCGAATTGGAAGGATAAGTGGGAGATCTACGGCTATGACGGGAGGCCCACTGGGGTCACCAAGGATGTATGGGATGACCTCATCGCCTTTTGGAAGCTACCCAGCTCAATCCGGAAGGCCAACTCCTGCTCCGCTTTCCGTAGGACCAAGGATAAAGATGGGAATTTGCCTATGCCTCATACCACCGGGCAAAAACCTCATGCCGGGATCCATCTCGAAGCTGTAAGTTTTAGTTGTAATATTTATTTTATTAATAAATTTGAATTTCAATATTTAATATTTTATTATTGGTTTTTGTAGTTTGAGAAGACCGGAGTCATGCCATCTTTGTCCGACCTCTTCAAGATGACTCACGCCAAACCGGACGGGACTTTTGTTGATCCTGCATCCGAGAAGCTCTTCAACACTGTGGCTGCTCGGGTTGATGAGCGGGAGACGCAACTCACCCAGCAGTCTCCGGATGGATTACCCGTCAAATTAACGACAGAAGAGGTTGACAGGATCTTCGAGGAGGTAAAATTTAAAAGCTAGTTTAAATTAATTTTACTATTTCAACAATATTAACTATTTAATATTATTTTTTGTAGGTCGCTCCAAGAAAGAAGGACCGGATGGTGGGAATCGGTTCTGTCAACGAAGTCGCAAGGGCGACTTCGTCTTACTCTTCGAGACGGGCCCAAGAGACTTCTCAGATGCAGGCTCGATTGGATACCCAGCAGAAGCGTTTAGACTCTCTCAAGAACCTGTTGGATATTATGGCGATGGGGAACCCGACCATGAAGAGAGCGTTGGCGGCCAGACGAGAAGCTCTCGGGATGCAACAACGGGATCCCGAATCTACCGATCCAGTGGGAGCGGGAACAAGCGGAGAGGGACCGAGCGGGACCGGCTACTTTGATGATGTATCGCTCCCGTAGATTTTTATTTTTATAATTTCGTTTTGTAAAATATTAAAACTTAAATTTTATTTATGGAATATTTATTTTCTAAACAATTGTTTTTTTATTATTTGAAATTTTAATTTTTATAATTTCCAATTTTATTATAAATAAAAATAAAATAATAAATGAAATTAATATAATTAATATAATAAATAAACTAACGATGTAAATTCGTCGTAAAGTTTACAACGAATTTACATCGAAGAACTCGTAAATACGATGTAAACAATTACATCGAGTTTACAACGATGGAGATGTAAAGTCGTCGTAAATTTTACAACGAATTTACATCGAACTTTTACGTGTATTTTACATCGAAATATTTACAACTCCTTTACGACGAACCTTTACGAGTTAGTTACAACGAGTGTTTACGTGGACATTACGACGAAAGCTTTCCTTCTCCTTTACGACGAATTCATTAACTCGTACCCGTTACGTGGCGTTTACGACGAATCTTCTTTTCGAGGTAAATTCGTCGTAATCCCCCTTTTACAACGAATTTACAACGAAAAGCGCCCTGGTAAATAATATGTTTTCTTGTAGTGATTGTCTTTCTTTGAACTGCATTAATTATTTATTCTCAAGCAGTATGATTATTTTTATATTAATTACTGATAAATTGTCATGTTGAACTTTACAATATAATTTTGTTGAATAATATGATATAAACTATATTATTTATATTATATGCTTATAAATATAAGTGAAAACCTTACAATAATGTATAAAATTATAATTTATTATTTATTAAAAATTTGATGGTTAGTAATATTATAATAACTATGATTCAAATTTTATATAATACTCCCTCTGTTTTTTAAAATATGTTATTTTAGCATTTTTTGCATATTTCGAAAAGTGTCATTCTATATTTTCAATGCAGTTTTTCATTCATCATCATTTTTATCTTTTAACTAACCAATAGATATGTATTTAACTCAATTTTATTTAAATAATTGTACATTAATAAAGATATACTAATACTCTTTATCATTTTTAATACATGTGAAATATGTCTACGAATTTGAGGGAGTAGTAGTCCAATTATTTAGCTACTTAATATGATTAGGCTAATAAATTAGTTAATGTATGTAATTTGTTAAATTTAAAAATATATATTAACATTTTTATATTTATTTAAATCATATTTTTTGTCTAGTTAGAAGTCTAATCATATGTGACCGTGAGTCAGCATTACATCATCAATGTATAATATTTTAGCAAGTCATATTTAATATTTTAAGACCAGTCAGATGATAACATTTTCATATAAACATGTTTTTTAATAAATACTACGATTTGAATAGTGAAAGAAAAAAAAGAATAATAATGTGTTTTTTTTTTTTTTCAGCTGTGTGTTTTTTTCTTTATCTATCTTCGATACACTTACTTATATAAAACAATGACTTAAAACAAAATTTACTTGGGTGGTCTCAGATCAAGTCTGTTGTGAGTTTGAAGTTGTATCATTAGACGAAGTCCCACTCATGACACTTAACACCGAATGTTTCCTCTGAAGCTTCACTCTTAGCTGTCTGATCTTAGCATCGACTCTAGCAGTGAACCCAATCTTTGTCTTCTCTCTAGCCTTAGACTTCTCTCGTTTCCACATTCTCTCATCCTCTAAATCAATCCTGAAATGCTTGATCTCTTGTATAATGTGATGGTCAAGAGGGTTCACTGATCTTTGGTACGAGATGTGAAACAAGTAAGGGAGTGTTGTAGCGGCTATGACCAGGAGTGTGGTCAGCCAGAAGATCGGCGCAGGCGCTAGAACCTCGATGAGCATGTGGAAGATGTTACCAGAGAGTTTAGGTGGTAACATACCGTAAAGAGCAAGGAAGATGTACCAAGCTCCTATGCTTCCCCATATCATTACGTGTTGGATCCAAGTGAAGTGGCTCATGGTTAGAGCGATTTGTACATTTACTGCCCATATGATGCAAGTGAACATGGCGGTTCCCATGGCGTTCATGTCTGCGGTTTGGCCATCAGAGCGGAATGATTGGACATGAAATATTCCGAGGTTGAGTGTGAAGATGACTATGGATGCGTAAACTCCATTCCCCATCCATCCGAGGATCCTGTACCAGTCGAAGAATAGGTTCTTGGGGCCTTGTTGATATAATGCAGGGAACTATAAAACAGAGGCAAGATATGAATAGGTTTAAAAAATGTTTTTTCTTTGTATGTGAAGATGATGGTGGAGCTATTAACCTCTAAGCAGACATCAGAAGGAACATCTTGTTCGAAAACTCCGAGAGAAATGACAGGGAGAGAAGTGAGAACAACGTTGAAGAGTAATAAGTAGGAGTCGTTGAATATTGATTGACCAGAAAACCCAGTGAAGGCTTCGAAGTAGAAGAGAGTTAAGCCAAACGCTATGTTCTTGTAGAAGAAGTAACATATCTGTGAAAACAACAGTTACCAATGAAGATGATGTGTACCATGTTGTCTGGTGATATATCAAATTATTGAAACGCATATACTAACCATTTGGGCTATTCTTTTGTAGCACCAATGTCCGTGGACAACAAGTAGTCTCTCCAGAAAGCGAAACTGCGCTATGGAGAAGTCACTTGCCATTACAGCCTGCACAAGGAAAAAAAAACAGAAACAAGTTTTGTGAAACTTGACCATGTCTCATTGTGTTGAAGAGAGGCTTAAGCACCTGCATGCCTTCGACGCCACTGATGCCAACACCAATATCAGCTTCTTGAATCATTCCAACATCATTTGCACCATCACCGATTGCTAAAGTTGTCTTCCCTGTTCCTTCTTTGGCTAGCCTTGTTATCTGGGAAAAAAAAATTCAAGACAATTGTAATGTTTTTGGATGCATTATATTTCAAGGGATACTAACCAATGAAAAATAAAATTGTTTTAAAAGGAGTTTTCCATACAAGTGCTTTCTGTTTAGGAGAGACACGGCAGCATATTACTGATGCACAGACAACTGCAAGTGCAAGAAACTGATACTTGACATCATCCTTCAAAGCATATGTAAGTGTCTTCCCATCAATGATCAAAGCAAACGCAGCATATGGATCTTTTTCTATTTTGATCATCTGTGATGCATTTGTGATCTGCATCAAAATGCTCTCCTTTGCAGCCTGAACATTAACGACATTTTTCTTACATCACACGAAATATTCAAATGAAAAAGTAATGTAGGTATTTTTATAGTGTCGACATAAAATACGTACAGCTTCGGAGTTTTGAGATGATTCCTCTACATTAGCAAATGAAATGGATATCTGCTTCATACCCTGTCTAAGTAAACTGCAGGCATATCTGCATTGTGGCCAACCAAATCATTTAGTCAATTTAGTCTTATAGAGGAGAAAATCAGTTTCAGGGTCTGTAGTATCCGCAATAAAGAAGAACAACCCTATGTTTATTGCTGTCTCCATCTTATCTCCTGTCAAAACCCATATCTTGAGACCAGCTTGAGCAAGGTTATCTATGCATTGAGGAACCTGAACAAGTGAACTACAAACGGTAAGCTGGAAAAGAGTTCTGAAAGCTAGCCATATTGGGTAATCACAATGAAGTATGACTCATACCCCTTTTTGCAGTTTGTCTTCCACAGCAGTAGCTCCAACAAGGATCAATTCCTTCTCCATCATATCTGATACCTTCTCGAGCAATTCATCTCTATCAGCTCCAACAGATGTTTTGGCTTTGTGGAATTCACTGTTCCATGCCGAATACTCTTCTTCATCCAGCTTTCTATAACCCAGTGCCAATGTACGTAAACCAGCCTCACCGTATTCATTCAAGTGCTTGGAAGTAGCTCCCAGGTATTCTTTTCCTTTCTGTGATAACCGGTCAAATATGATGCTACAAAAATTAAAAAGGAAAAAAAAAACATCAAACTTTGCTTAGAAGAAGTGATAATCAAAATATGGAACTGGCTTGAACCTGTCAGCGCCTTTACAGAGTAGAAGAATCTGCCCTTCTTCATCCCGGATAATGGCAGACATTCTTTTCCTTTTGCTAGTGAAGTCAAGAAGATTCAACACTTTGTATTCTCTGTAAAAAGTAACCACCACATGATTAGACATCTATACAATAAGAAGTTTACATAATATCAGTCTCACCTATCAACTGGGTGGCCTGAAGGTGAAAACCGTTCAGCAATAAACACACTTGTTTGAGTTCTCTTAGTAAACTCAAAACCAAACTCCCTAGCAGCAACAAGGAAAGCAACTTCATCAGGAGACTCAGCTTCATAACTACACTTCCCACTATCTTCATCCACCTCAGGAATAGCAGTATGACAAACCGCGAGTATACGGAAAAACATCAAAACGTCATCAGGATTCGGCTCATTTACCCAGTTATCATCCATTAGACGGTTATCCTCAAAGCTAAAGCCCTTAATGCCAGTGGTCTGCTTCCTATCCTTTTCGTCACTAGCAGTGATTACAGTCTCCAGTTCAACCTCTGATGACGTCCTGGTGTAGCGTTGTGTCCTCACTGGAAGGTTAGTAATCTCATCACCTTGCTCCTCGAGATCCATCGCCATCTGCTTTGCAGCAGCTAGCTCCACTTCACTGGCACGGACGCCGTAAGAAGTACCCGCGATTGAGCATTTCAGAAAGTCCATCTGGTTACACGTCAAAGTCCCTGTTTTATCAGAGAGGATGGTATCAACTTGTCCCAGCTCTTCATTCAAATTGGACGTGCGTGCCTGCGCCGGAGTCCCGCTCTCGCTATCATACAACTGCAAGTCTTGATTAATGAAAGATGCTTGCAAGACTTTCACCAACTCGATGGAAACATACAGCGAGATGGGAATCAAGTAGCCATAAAGCAAGAGAGCAGTGATCAAATGGACAACCCAAGCGTACAAAGGATTAGTTGGATTCGTCAAGCTCTCAGGCTTGTCTGGTCGCAAGTACCACCAATCCGCCATTAGAAGCTTCGTCATAACCGCAAACCCCAGAGAGCTGATGAAGGAGACAAACAAAAGAAGCGCAAAGAGAGTGTATATAATATAGTCCATTCTCTTTTCAATGCTGCTTCTCTTCGAAGGAGACTTCGTCGAGTTCTGCATAACTTTCGTGTCATGACCCGTGAAAACCACAACACCATAGATATAACTAGTGTTCCTCAGCTTAGAATCTCTCAGTAGAATCTGGTTAGGATCAAGTGGATAAACCTGACCATCACACTCAAGGTTCCCAACAAAAGTATACAAGTTCGGATTCGGATCTTCGCATTTAATCACTCCAGAGAAACTCTTAAAAGACTCATCCTTTTCCAACGGCAAAGTAGCGTCCAAACATCTCTTAACTTTCAAGTTAGTCTCCCCATCTAAGTTCATCGTCTCCACATAACATATCCCATCGTCGTAGCTACTCGAAAGCAAGAGCAAATCAGCAGGAAAAAACTCATCTTTATCAACTCTCACCACATCCCCGACACGGATCTTCCTCCACGCCCTACGACCAAACTCCCCACTCCCTAAATGAACACAAGCCTTCCTCGAGTTCACCTCCACGTCCTGCATAAACCTCCTCCAATCCTCTAACGCCTCTTTCCCCATACTAAGCCCAACGACGAACACCAAGGGGGCGATCATGCTCCACTTGTTGAAAGGGGAGAGAGGGAAGACGGAGAGGATGGCGGCGACGAGGAAATAGAAGTTGGCGACGCGGTGGAACTGCTCGTAGAGGCATTTGGGGAGGAAAGTGAGCATGTTGTAGCGAGTGGTGGAGACGTAGTTGGATCTGTACCTGAGGAGCTTGGTGGCGAGGTGGAGGTGAGGGTTGTTGCAGTGGACGATGCGGGTGTAGCCTGGTCCGTTGATGACGTGGGGGCATTGATCGTCGAGTGTTTTGGGCCTCAGGCATCTGAACGTGTAGAAATGGCTTTTCTTGATTCTTGACCTAATTCTACTACGACGATGAGCCATTTGGATTTTGATTAAAATAAAATAAAAAAGAATAATTTGAACCTCCTCCTCCTCCTCAATGTAGCCCTAGGTACTGTGTCAGATTCAAAGGAAACGATGAAAACATGTTAGATTCAATCAATCTGAAATTAGGTTGTTCAATTTTGCCCTAGATGATGACAATCAGCGAATATATAATCAGATAAACTTGGGAGGCAAGGCAAGAGATGGAGATCACGTGAGCCTCACGGCGTATATATAGAGAGAGATATGGAGATCGGAGGAATCCTCCGTCGCGGCGAGATTTACCTGAAATATCGGGGAGGCTCGTTCATGATCAACACGAAGAAAACGCGTGTTTTTTTTTTTTATTCACCTAATCGTATATGCGAGATGAGGAACGAAACGAGAGAGAAGAGAGATGGAAAAATTGGGAGGGAGAAGGAGATTGGCTGGGGCTCCTCTCGTTTTCTCTCTCTCTCTCTCTAAAGACGGTGAATGTCTTTCTCTCTCTCTCTCTCTCTCTTATCCTCCTTCACTCTCACGCACTGCAAACTCAAAAACCAACGCCAGCAAGTTTCTGTTTCCTTTTTGTTCTTACCCCCTCTCTCTTTCCTTAATGTAGTAGCTTCCTATTTTTTTTTAATTAATTATTAGCATTTATTTTATTTATATTTTTTTAGCTAATAAAGTTAATTTTTTTTATTAATTTACATATTTAGTTAGATTCATTGTAGTCAGCACTGAAATAAAAGGTAGAGGATACTCTTTTGATTACTGCATATATCATGTAGTAATCTATTTACATAAAGCAATTTTCTCTACTCAGCACTAAGGTAAAAGGTAAAGAATATTCGTTCCATTAGTACAAATCATTAGGAATACTTGTTTTTTTTTGTTTTTTTAAGTATACTTGATGATTCGTTTACCTTGAACGAGCGATAAATTTTTGGACTTGTATTTGACTTGTCATAAACAAGTACTTCTTATTCAAAATATATTATTTGCAAGTTAATTACCTTGTTCGAGTACTTCCTACATATAAGTACTTATGAATTATTTGGATATATTTCCAATTTTGTAAGAAGTAATCTATTTGCATAAACCAACTTTCTCTATTCAGCACTGAGATAAAAGGTAAAGAATATTCGTTCGATTAATACAAATTATTAGGGGTTAGTGCAAGGTGAGTACTTGATTTTGAGTTTTAGTTATACTTGATACTTGACTTACCTTAAACGATTGATGAATTTTTGGACTTATATTTAACTTGTCGAAAACAAGTCCTCGTTGTCCAAAATATATTAGTTGCAAGTTATTTACCTTGTTCGATTACTTACTACTTATAAGTACTTATGAATTATTTAGATATATTTCCAATTTTGTAAGAAGTACTTGATAAATAATATCCTATGAGAGAAAGTTATGAAAATTTGTTTTGTTTATTCGATTTGGTAAAGACACGAGAATCATTTCAAGTAAAATATTTGTACCTAATACTAAAAGGAAGAAGTAACAAAATACATATATTCGATATATGGTTACTTCTCAACAAAGAAATATCTGTTTAGGACTTTGTTTTTATTGGTTTAGTTATCATTTTCGGTCGTTAAACAAGTAACGAACAATATTAAAACGAATCGTTTTTTTGTGATATTTGTTATTTGTCTTAATACTTGCAATAGTAAAATTCAAGTACTGATTATATCGTTAACCATAGTGTTAATGCTTTTTGTTATAATTTTCTATAAATTACAGTTCATGAAGTACACACGCACAGAGCAAATGGATCGAACCCCAGTTTGGACCGCGTTTTGGTTTAAGCATCAGACCGTAAACCTTCTCTAATCCGGTCTAACTTTATTTTGCACTCAATGCACAGTTTTATTGATGATCTCACACTACAAACGCAAAAGAAAAGTTCATACATTTGTTATATCCGCTCATAAGCAAACCATTTAATTTTTCGGACACAATATATATAGAAGAAAAGCATTAATAATACATAAGTGATTGTTTATAGTGCTGCCTTTGAGAAGGGATGATTGATTCCGCAAATTCAACTCGTTGTGCAAAGATGAACAACAACAACAAGTATATAGAGTTTGCTCAAAAACCATGGATCTTGATGTTATCCTTCTTCACAAGACCAGCCTGGTTCAACAACATTCTTAAGATCAGAATACAAGATCTTCTGCTATAAACAAACCTCAAAAGTACAAAAAACAAGAGTAACTACCTGAACAAGGAAAGTAGAGACGTTCTTCCTCTGATCACCTTGAAGCTGAATAACCTACAATTTATTGAAAAATTCTCAACTCATGATAAAGTATATACTCTAAAAGGTTCAACTTTCAAATCTAAATGTTCATCTATATATTAAAATTTGATCTTGCCAGCAAAAAGTATGCATCAGAACTAGTATTTCTTGTTTAGAAACCCACAAGAGCTAGAACAAACTTTGTCTAGTAGACAGAGATGTAATAAAAGGGATCTCGAAACACACAGAGACACAGACCTGTCCTAGTTCAGAGTCCTGGACGACAGTGCCATTGCAGCAGAACTCTTTCTTAAGGTCTTTAAGGATCTTGGTATAGCTATACTCTTTCTTAAGGCCCTGGACAGTGGTCAGGCTTTTTCTACCATTACGCTGCTGAACACGTATGTGCACGTATTCCTTTGTTCCAGCTCCTGCTCCAGCGTCCTCAGCATTTGCATCAGCAAACGGATCTTAACATATCATCACCAAACAATAAGAAAATAAAATTAGCTTCCCCAATCAATTTAACAAGAACAAAAAAAACACTTTTCTATATTCACAACAATTTCAACCGCAAAGGTGTGTGTTTAATTCAGGTGAAAGATTTACCAAAGGCAGTGGGGACTTGAACTTCAAGATCTGACATGAACCTTGGTTGAAACAAGGGAGCAAACTCGACAAGGATGCTAGAGCCTGTGAGAAAAGGACATGAAAATTCGAATTAAGACAAGTGATTTCATTGCAGAACATGAAAGTGAAAGCTCGTGATCATCGGATCTGAAATTGATTTCGATTTTGGAGTCAACTCAGAAAAGAAAAAAACGAAAATTAAGCGCGATCCATGAAGCGTATACACAAAATATTGAAGATCTTATCCAGATCAGAGAGAATAGAAATCATCTACAAAAACTCTAATCGATCCAAGAATCATGGAATTGAGTATTGGAAAAGAAAAAGGGAGAGATGAATAACCTGATGTAGATGTATTAGGGTTTCGACGATTTGGATTATACGAGAGAAATGAAAACCCTATATTCTTCGGATAAAAGACAGCTTCTGTCTGGTCTGAGAGAGGAAGAAGAGGACAAATGACGAGAGGAAGAGCTATAAAATCGATTTCTCTTTTAATATTTGCTTTTTTAAATTTAAGCAGTAATTCGGCGAGTCGGCACGGCATCTATTGGGCCTTCATAAAGACCCAGGTTGGTTCGGATTAACAAAGCCCAAATTATTGAGCTTGGTTGAAGCATTACGATTAAAGCATTCTACCGGACCAAAAAATCCAAACCGGGATCAGACCCAAATTTAACTGAAAATTACTTGGTAATTTGATTGAAGTTATGTTGAGAGTCAGCACTTGCGTTGTAGCTTCCCAATCTTCCAGGTCATCACTTGAGATCTTGTTATCCTTCTTTCTCTTCCTGAAATAGCATTGTTGTAGCTTATCAGCCACCTCCATGTGCAATGGTTGCCTTAGTTATTTCAAAGAGTTTATGACTCTTTACATGTTATCTTTAAACATTGTGATTGCTTTTCCATTGAACTTACTATTATACAACTCATGACAGAAATCCTCTATACATAGGCTTTTCTTTTTGTTGTTGTCTACCTCGTTGCCAAAGCCATGTGGGTGCAACTAGACATCTCAGCAGAACTTAGTAACAGCTCGGTACATGTTCTTTCAAATTTCATTGTGGAACTTTACTAGAATGCTTGAATTTCCATCTATGCAATTAGTAGAATGTTTGTAACAGGTGCCAAGAGTATAGAAGTGTTGGTGTATGTCTTGTACGTTCACAGAACAAGATTTAAAATTTGATCCAAGAGTTATGTAGACAAAAAAACACATGATCACTTGTTCTATTGTAATATTTTGAAAGAAACCAAAAAGAAGAAAAAAAAAACATTTCCATTATTATTCTTTGAATTAAAAAGTGGTTCACTGATTACAAATCTTGGTCTTTTATTAGAAAGCTACAAGTGTAGAGTAGACGTAAATAAAGATACACCACATCTAAGCGAGAGATCTGGAACTAAGGCTCAATCTTGACAAGGTCTTCAATAGATTTTCTATATTCCATAATCAAGTCCCTAACCAAAGAATTTAATGAGACAAAGTGTAAGAAGAAATATCTGGTCAATCAAAAGACAAATGATATGTCGTGACAGTTTTGCAGAACTTTACCTTCTTTGTTGAAGTAATTGCTCACTTTCTTCTAGATTCCTCTTTTGGCCGTCAACAGTCTATTAAAAAAACACACATACATCATCAGTAAAATACCTTCCCAAAAGCACATGTCAAATGATGATATCAGACCAAACAGAGAGAAACAAAAACCATTGGTTCATTACCATAGTAGTTTTGGATCCAAGGGATCCTGAAATCGAATTCAACAGCTGCTGGCACTTATCAAAATGGCCGTTCAATTCACTCACCTGCAATTCCACACATACACAATTCAACATTCAAAAACCCTAGACAGAAACCTCAAACAAAGACCTAGATCATCTTTGTTAGAGACAAGGAAAGAAACCAAACCAGAGCATCAGAGTTCTGATCTCGTGTTCCTGTTTCAACAGCATCTGATAGTTTCTCCACCAACTGCAAATACCATATACATTAGACACCCAACAATTCCCATAAAAAAAACTGGATAATTTGGTTTGGTTGCTTTACAGGATAGAGATGGAAATGAGAAGCTAAAGACTGGTGCTGCTGCGGAGTCTGAACCGATTGCTGCGGAGTATGCACCAACTGCTGCTGCTGCTGCGGTGTATGCATCATAGATTGCGGAGTATGAACCATCGTCTGTTGCGGCGGCGGAGGGGACTGCAAAGACGATTGCGGCTGCTGCTGCTGGATAGGAGAATGTAGCAGACGGTGCTGCTGGTGATGGAACTGCTGCTGTTGAATGAACTGTTGTTGTTGCTGGAATTGCTGGAACTGCATCTCTTGTTGTTGTTGCTGTTGCTGTGGCTGGAACTGCTGCTGGGTTTGTTGTTGATGAAACTGTTGTGGCTGTTGTTGTTGTTGCTGGAGGAATAGATGGTCTTGATTGGTGGGTGTACCGAAGCTACCCTGCGCCTGAACGTTGGGGATCATCGACCAATTGCCTCCCGCGAACTGATCCATTCCTCCGATCTCAATACTTGCCTGTTATTAAACGACGTCGTATTGTCAAATCGTGAACAGTCTAGTAAAAAACAGATCTGTGCGGAAACATATCTAATACTCTACTTAGAATCTAGAGATCCCCGGCATAAATATCTCACCTCGAACACGATTGGAGACGATGAAATTAGGTCGAATCAGATTTCAAGAAGAGAAGAAATAGAAGAGGTTAGAAGATTTTGCCGCGTACCTGAAAAAAAAAACAGAGAGCTAGGACGGAGAGAGTGATGATCGGTGAACGTTTCCACTAAACGCCGACGAAAATATTAAGGGGAGGTTAAAGTCATCAAACAAAATGGGCTTTTTAGTTGAGCCCATTACTGGCCCATCTGAAGTAAGATCAAACCCGCCGTGGAAGTAGACTACTACGAGAAAATGTGATTCTTTAAACAAAATGGGCTTTTAAATGAGCTCATTTGTGGCCCATTAAAGCGAGATCAACCCGCCGTGTACGAGTGATTCGTCTTCTTCTTCAAATCAACGCTATGAATGGTTCTCAAGTAGAGAAGGAACACTTTTGAGTCTTCGATACGCAGAAAAAAGGTGGGAGACGATGTTCCTTGTTTGACACTTTCATCAATTGTTGGACTTTGAAATTTGATTATAAAATTGCTTTATTGGCATTTCTCTGATTTGTGTGATCAGATTGGAA
>NW_026617642.1:0-16083 GCF_000801105.2 Raphanus sativus
AAAATATACATGTATTTATTATTTGACAGATCGGATCGGATATTCGCTTCCCAAAATTTTAATATTTGTGATTTGCTTTAATTTTAACGGATATTGAATTCTATTATTTGCTTTCCTTCGAAAGCTTGCGGATATCCGGAATTTTCGGATCGAATAGTAACGGATAACGAATCGAATGAAATTTAACGGAATAAAATGCCCAGCCCTACCTTTTTTTTTTTCATTTGTTAATCCTCACGATATCTACTAATTGACAGATATGTAAATATACAGAAATAAGGTCTTGAAAACATATAAAAGAGATCAATATAGATTTTTCAAAACTTTTATATTCCTGAGTTGGAGTTTTAGTAGTGTACGTGTTTGATGCCAAAAAAAAAAGTGTATGTGTTTTTTCGTTCTAGAAAAATAGTGAATACATGGACGAAGGTAACATTCAAATAATTGTAGTTTGTCGATATGATGATAGGTTATTGAAAAAGACAAGCGAAATCAAATGGCTTTACAGGGAGGTTCGTCTTTTAATTTGTACACTAGTTAACTAATAACAAAGAAATATATAGCAAAACTATATAACAAGAGTTGAAACAATAATCGAGAAGAACACCAAACTGAAATAATCATTAACTATTGAAAATTGAAACGTAAAACTAAAATTCATTGGACGCACACTTATTTTAAATTAATAAATGAAAACAAAATGGAAAACTATAATAAGAGTTGAATTTAGTAATCAAGAAAACAAAAAAGGTGTACAAAAAGACACATGTGTTTTCCTCGTGCATCTTGTTTTAGACAACAATACTCATATATATATTGACTCAGTCTCCTCTAGCTCTCTCACTCTCCAACTTTCATATTGGTAGCTATTAAATATTTTTTTGTAAAAACAGTACATGCTCTGTTCTCTTGATCTTGATTCTTGATTTAGATAATCTTGAAATCTGTTGATCATGATGTCGGAATCTATGAGCATATCAGTAAACGGACAATCTCAAGTACCTCCTGGGTTTAGGTTTCACCCGACCGAGGAAGAGCTGCTGCAGTATTATCTCCGGAAGAAAGTAAATAGCATCAAGATCGACCTCGACGTTATTCGCGACGTTGATCTTAACAAGCTCGAGCCTTGGGATATTCAAGGTTTATTTCCATAAATAACAATTATTTTTTTTGTATAAGATGAATCAATTTTTTTATGGGTTAGTTTTCTCCTTTTCAGTTTTCACAATCTCTCTTAGTTCAGTTTTGAATAGTTTACTTTTATATAAATGTTATCTTGTATATTGAATTTTAGCTATATGACGTTCTCGTGTATCCTTTTACGAGAATATGACTAGGGTGCAGAGATTCTACACTTAGTCGTTGTTGCTGCTTGTTTATATTAAGGGTTAGTTATTTACTAAAAAGCTACAAGATAGGCTTGGTTGGTTAACTATATAATTTATGTTAAACTTATTCTGATTGTTTTTGTCCGTTATGCAGAGATGTGTAAAATAGGAACAACGCCTCAAAACGACTGGTATTTCTTTAGCCACAAGGACAAAAAATATCCGACAGGGACGAGAACTAACCGAGCTACGACGGTCGGATTTTGGAAAGCAACGGGCCGCGACAAGATCATATATAGTAATGGCCGTAGGATTGGGATGAGAAAGACTCTTGTTTTCTACAAAGGTCGAGCTCCTCATGGCCAAAAATCTGACTGGATCATGCATGAGTACAGACTCGAAGACAACGTTATTTCCCCTGATGATCTCACCGTTCATGAGGTATGTATCAATTTCATAACATTTATACGAGTTATATATATGATATATCTGATTCAACCATCTCTTGAATATGTGAGACTGTTAAATCTCATTGTATATCACAGTTTTCGTCTTTTTATTTTGATTATCAGCCACTGACCCTTATAGAAGTTTTTTTTTATAAAAGTATTACTAGTTAGTTACATGCACTAATATTTTCGTCAAGAAGTATATTTATGTTTAAATGTTTTTTTTTTCTTTTGAAAACTTGCCATATATGTTTAAATGTTTACATTATAATTGCAAAGATATATAGACACGAAATATTTCATATGGAAATTACAAAATACTATTTAATACAGTTAGTCAAGAAAAAAGTTTAGAAAGCAGAACTAACACGAATTGCAAGTAAAGCGAGACCTAATGGCTAAAGGGAATAAGCAAGATCTCTTTGAAAACGAGATTTAAATTCCTAGAACTTATGGGGCGATCTTGAATTTCACTAACATAAATTTATCTTATTTTGAATATTTAAGGTGGTGATTATTATTGAGGAGGCATCACAAGACGAAGGATGGGTGGTGTGTCGTATTTTCAAGAAGAAGAATCTTCACAAAACCCTAAACAGTCCCATCGGAGAAGCTTCCCTGAGTGGCGGCGGAGGCATGGCGAGGACGTCGTCTTCATCTCAGTTCTTAAACGATGATAGTCTCGAGCAATTCCTAGAACTTATGGGGCGATCTTGTAAAGAAGAGCTAAATCTAGACCCTTTCATGAAACTCCCAAACCTCGAGAGCCCTAACAGTCAAACATTCAACAACAACTGCCATGTCAGCTCTCCCGACACAAATCATGTTGTCCAGGTCAGCAACGTGGTCGACACTAGCTTCGTTACTAGCTGGTCTGCTTTAGACCGCCTTGTAGCCTCACAGCTTAACGGACCCATATCGTACTCAATCGCAGCCGCCGATGAGAGCCAGGCAGATCAAGATCACCTCGCCTTACCTTCCCTCCGATCTCCATACCCTAACCTAAACCGGCCCGGTTCGTATCACGATGATTTATCGCAGGAACATCCAGCGGATATGGAGCTATGGAACACGACAGCGTCATCTCTATCATCATCTTCTGACCCATTTTGCCACGTGTCGAACGGTAGTGGATAAGGAAAATGGAGGGAAAGAGAGAGACACACACACATTAAGACATTTCACATTTGTGTAGAAAGATATAATCATACCATATAGTTGTTGAGACATAAAAAAGGAAGTCAGATTTGTGATAATTACAGTGGTTATGTGAAATATTGTAACATAGATGATATAAAACTAAATAACTTTAAAAGAGGGGAATAAAGATCTCGAAAGGAGAGATTTCGTTATAGATGGGGTTAGGCATTATGTATGAATATCATTAATCAAAATGTCATCAATCTGTTAATTTAATCTTCTAGAATCTAGAAGCAAAACCATTAAATAAAACTTTTTTTTTTGATGATCAAAAAGAACGGAAATATTCAATGGTTTTGCTTCTAGAAGATTGCAAAAGGAAATATTTTTTTCAGGAACTTTTTTTTCTGAACAACTATTTTTTTCCAGGAACTATTATTTGGAAAGTAACCGAAAGGATACTAAGGGTGGACACTTTATCCGATATCGGAAGTGACACCTGAACCCGACCCAAAAAACCCGAACCGAATTTTGAACCGAAGTAACAAAATACCCGAACGGATATTAAGTTAGGAGAGATTGGATATCCGAACCCGAACAGATAATACCCGAACACGAATGGATATCCGAAGATAACCGAACATATGTATACTTACCCTTATTTTTCTAGTTTACATCTCTCATTTTATTTAAAATATTTATATTGGTGTTACACATACTTTAAGATTATATAGTATATATATAATTATGAAGAAAATAATTTGATATTCATTTAAAATGCATGTCAAACTTTTTGTTTCTTGTATTAACAAAAGTTACATCCAAAATTTAAAAACAATAGCCAAATTAATATTTTTATTTTTTGAAATGTTATCTCCAAATCTATTAATCATTCAATCTATAAAAAATAGAAAAATCAGTTAAGTGAAATCTATAATTTTAAATACAAGAAATTTAAAAAATTGAAAATTTTATTTTTATTTCTTCTAAAATCTAAATATCCGAACCCGATCCGAAATTACCGAACCAGAACTAAAAATACCCAACCCAACCCGAAGTACAGAAATACCCTAACGGGTTCAATATCCCTATACCGAAATACCCGAAAATCCGAAATACCCGATCCGAACCCGAACGGGTACCCGAACGCCCACCCCTAAAGGATACTATACAGTTTGTAGAGTCTTCCAACGATAATTAATACTCTATTCGTTTCTTAATAAACGTTATTTTGACATTTTCACACATATTAAGAAATTGATGGAAATATATGTAAGTTTTTATTAATTACACATTTATGACTACTAGTATTTGAAATAAATAAAATTATTTATAAAATCAATTCTGTGTTTGCAAATAATCTTCAGTCGAAAGTAAGTATAATTTACATTGTAATTGTAAAGTGACACTTTTTATATAACAATAAAAAATATTAGAATGATACTTATTATAAAATAGAGTGAATAAGGAAAAAATAAATAATTTTTATCTTCGCAAAAAGGAATGATATGTATATGCATTTCTTATGTTGGCAAAGAAAATAATACTCTTTCCGTTTCAAACTATTTATCATTGTAGGGTATAATTTTTGTTTCAAAATAAATATCGTTTTCGATACTCAATGCAAAATTTATTGATAACATTTTCTATTTAATTTTTCTATTGGTTGAAATATGGTTATGTGTATTGGTAATGATATTTTTATTTTGAAAATACGTAAAACTAAAATATTTTCTTAATCTTTGTGGATAAACCTAGAACAACAACTAATATGAAATAGAGAGAGTATATATATATGATCTCGTATTAAGTACTGTCAGTCGATTCTATGTTCGATTTTAAGAGATTACGATGTTTGAATTAAAGAGATTACGACTGAGTATCATTAATTAATGACAACATACAGTAATATGTTTTTTTGTTCTTACTCAAGAAGGTTAAAACACACACACACACGTACAGTACAATTGTTTTGAATTCTAAATCAATCATTATCCATTAATCGATAAAACATAGTACCTAGTGGTGTGGTACTGAATCAGTGCCGGGTCTGGACAGATACCTGTGATGCATTTGCACGGGGCCTACATTTTTGTGGTACCCACAATATAAAAAAAAATCCTTTTAAAATAATTTGTTTTGCATATCTAATTAAACATAAAAATTATAAATACACAAAACTAAACAAAAACTTCATATAAATAAGCTACTTAAACTATGTAATATGTAAATATCTTTTAAAAAATGTTTCAGTTAGTTATTTGTTATATAAATGTATAATAAATATTGTTTTTCATAAATTGTTTAGTATATTTTATTGATATTAAAATTATTATTTTCAGTTTTGTATAGGGCCAATGAAAACTCAGGACCTGGTATTGACTGAAGATAAGGTAACCTATTATTATTCGTCTTCACTATAACAATGTATCGATTATACACATGTGCACCCAAATTATTTAGCTAAGAAAATATAATACCTAGAAAACGATTAAGAAAACTGATTAAAAATTGTTTTGGTTCATTCAAAACCATATTTGTCGAGAAAGTGAAAAGATAATCAAAACTATAACGATGCTTTGTTTTTTTTTCGGCGTACTCAGGCTATATGGTCGTGTGCTTCCATGTCTTCTATAAAACCTACTGAGTAAGAAAAAAAAAACTCATATTTAAGGATAAAAAATATTTTGAATAAAAGGAAATCTTTAATATTTGAGGATATAAACGAATATTTGTTTTTAATCTTAACGAATACACCGACTATACACTATTATTATAAGATCAAAATCCTAAGAATGCAGGTAAAAGGCATTCAACCTATTTTTACTACAATCAAGTGCGTAGAGTTAGGGTTGTTGATCCCAATACATCGTACCATTGTTATTTGATCAATAAAACTTTTTTTGATCTCTTGTCTTCCTTAATATCTCAAAAACTGATTTTATTTTACATTAACAGTTTATATATTTATAAAAATTACTTTTATTTGAACATAATAATTTTTCTGGATCTGATTTTTGGATATTATGGTAGATGATATGATATTCTTTCATAATATTCAAAACTTTAATTATCCCCTATATACTAAAGCACAAGTCACTTCTCCAATAGAATTCTAACAAGTGGAATATTAGAAAAATAAATTTATATTAATTCAAAAAAAAAAGAGTGCGATTCCAGTTTTTCTAAACTGCCGAATGACCAACTCCTCATATCCTCAACCCCACGATCAAAAGAAGAAAAATAACTAATGATCATGATTTTATTTTCCGTGTCACTTTCCATCTTTAATTTTTTTTCTTTATTTCTTCTCTTCTACATTTCTCTGCTTCTTCTCCATCATTTCATTTTTGCAAGGCATACATATTTAAAATGATAGAGGTTAAAACTACATAATAATAAAAGGGCATACAAACAGAAGAAATAGCGATGCTTGGAATGGAAACACGCAAGGTAGAAGAGAAAATAGCAACATAATTTTATATTCATTGCATTATATTCTTTGGTTTTGGGACTGAGATTTTTGATTGATGCAGAATAAAAATCTTTATAGGGTTTATGTGATTACTCTTAATTTAGATTCAGTTTCCTTTTTATTAATCATTAGTATTTTTGTCACTAAAGAATATAACAATGTCTACTAAGATAACAAAATGTGTTTATAAACAAAGTGGAGATAACAAACTACATTGTTTTGTGAACTGAAGTTATTTTATTTATGTGTACTGAGGAAACTAAAAGTAACTCGAAGTCTCACCAAAATATAAAGAACTTGCTCTCTTTATTGCTCTTAGAAAATAAACTCAAAACTAAGAACTTCTCTCTAATCGTTATACCATTACCACAACTCGGTATGTGTATATATAGTAGAGTAGTTTTCCTTATCCCACAAGTAATAGATAACTCCTAATACTAATAGGTTTATATTTAAGCTTATCTTGTCCTTAACCGACTTGTTAATGATATCTCAAGCTACAAGCTATCAAAGCTTATCCAACAATCTCCCTCTTAAGCTTTGAATCATTCTTGGACAAGGCTTGAACTCCTATCAAGTCTCTCATCTCAATGAATTTTATCCTTGCCAAAGCTTTAGTGAGAATGTCGGCTTTCTGTGACGTTCCCGGTATGTGCTCGACGTCAACAAGCTCCCTCTCAATGCATTCACGAATGAAATGGTAGCGTTTATGAATGTGCTTACTCTTACCGTGAAACACTGGATTCTTAGTAAGCCTCATTGCCGACTTGCTGTCTATCTTGATGGTCACCTTCTCTGTCTTCCAGCCTGTAATCTCGCTTAGAAGCTCCTGGAGCCATATGGCCTGTCGTGCTGCTTCAGTCGCAGCCATAAACTCTGCTTCACATGAAGAGAGTGCAACCGTGCTCTGTTTCTGTGAACACCAAGTGACTGGTGAGTTTCCAAAATAGAATATGTGACCGGTGGTACTTCTGCCGTCGTCTTGATCTATGTTGTGACTGCTATCACTGTAGCCAGTCAGTTTCTTTGGTCCTTGACGTTTGTACTTCAAACCGAACATAGAAGTCCCTTGTAGGTATCGTAATATAGACTTTATGATATCGCCATGTGACTTACGAGGCCTTTGCATATAACGACTTGCTACACCGACCGAGAAAGCTAAGTCTGGTCGTGTGTGGAGCAAGTATCGTAGACAGCCTACGCTCCTTCTATATCCTGTAGCATCAATTTCTTCTTCTTCCTCAGCTTTTGAAACCTTTAGGCCAAATTCCATAGGTATCTTGGTTGGGTTGCAGGTTTCCAAGCCAGCTTCTCTTATAACTTTCCTTGCGTATGCTTCTTGTTTAAGTTCAATGCCATCATCGCCTTGACATACTTCTATCCCGAGGTAGTATGTGAGCTTCCCTAGGTCCGACATTTCAAACTTTGATGACATCCCTCTTTTGAATTTACTTATGGCGTCAAGACTGTTACCCGTAATGAACAAATCGTCCACATAGATAGCAACTATGAGAATCGTTTGCTTATCTTCCTTGCGGTACACTGCATTCTCCTTGGTGCATCGACTGAAATTCATTCCTCTTAACACCTGATCCAACTTAGTATTCCAAGCTCGTGGAGCTTGTTTTAACCCATACAAAGCCTTTGAAAGTTTATATACCTTATGTTCTTTGCCTTTAACTTCAAAGCCTTCGGGTTGCTCGACATAAACGTCTTCCTTAAGCTCACCATATAAGAAAGCCGTCTTCACGTCTAGATGATGTATTTGCCACCCTTGTGTCGCTGCCAGAGCACTTAGAAGGCGAATGGTTTCGAGTCTAGCAACTGGTGCAAACACCTCATCGTAATCAATCCCTGATTCTTGTACATATCCTTTAGCCACGAGCCGAGCTTTGAACTTCTTGATAGTACCATCAGCATTCCTCTTGATCTTGAAGATCCATTTGAGGCCAATTACCTTTATTCCACTCGGTTTATCAACAAGTAGCCACGTCTTGTTCTTGTTGTTCTTGTTGATCGAGTCTGAACTCCTTTTCCGAATCACAAGAAATAATAACGGTGAATTCACCAACATTTTTTTTTTTAAGGTATGAATTCACCAACACATTTAGTTTATAAGGTATGATCACAGCACTTTAGTCCATTTTAAGTTGTATTTTAGTTAAATTTTAGTTACATTATATTTTTTTGAAACTAAATGTATTAATAAACTTTTAGTTACATTATATTGAATATCTCATTTTATATAATCGTCGATATGCGTATCTATACGTAGGTAGGTTTTGAGGCATTACGTATACAGAGTTGGTGTTTCTTTTTTCTTTTTTTGCCGTCTGTAATATTATTAAAAGGAAGAAATATTACAAAGCCCATAAAGGACCTAAACTTGAACTTGAACCGAAAACACATACAAACCACCCAGCCCAAAAGGAAAAACGAGGCCCAAAAACTCACACCGTCAACCACAAACCACGTGTTGAAACCACAACAACGCGAAGACGCGTGCTAACAGAGGAGGCTTCGTCATCTCTACGAGCCGGAGGCCGCCGCCGGAACCGAAACCCGAATCACGTCGGGATCGTGAATCACCACTTCCATCCCATGCAGAAGTCTATGCTGAATCATCACAGAGAACCACCACCGGAACTACCGGGGGATTAAACCAGGACCACCGACTTCCACCACCGACAACAGTATCGGAGGTAAAGGAAGCGGAGTCTCCACAGAAAGGCCCGACCTTCAAGGAGCTTCCCTCGCCTTCGCCAAGAGCTCTCCCGAATTTGGCCACCAAACACCACAACGAAACCACCTTGTACACAGCCCAATCACTTCCACGGAAGTCGAAAGCTGGCGACCACTACCACAGTGAAGACGGTACGATCCCAGAAACCAAACGCCGGACCACCATCGGAGGAGATGATGCATGGCCGGGATCAGAGAAAAAACGGAGTGATATCTAATCAAACCGTACCTAAAGCCGAAAGAAAAAAAAAAAAAAAAAAAAAAAAAAAAACGGAAAAAGGAAGCTTTTTGCCGGACCGGCGGTGGCTAGGGAAGCCAAACCCGCCGGCCGGAGACACAAGTCGCGGAGGCCGGAGACTGTTCTCTAGAGAGAAGGGAATGAGATTTCTGAGTTGGTGTTTCTTTTTTCCATAGGCACGTTAAGAACTTTAGTTTTTAATGCTATTTTTAATTATTTAATTTGGCTTACAAGTTGATGTCGTATATCACATGCATGTTATATATTCATGTACACTCAACAACACACGTCCATAAAAAGTTTATTCAACAATGCAGCACTATCAAAATTTCAAAAGAAAAATGCACTACTATTGCTTAAATATTTTTTTTTCACAAAGAGTAACGTTTTAAATTTCTATTTCATAACGGTAACGTTTTAATTTTTTAATTTTGCTATATATAGAAAATGTGTTATTTTATATTTACAATAAAAAAATTAAATATAATATATTTTTAAGATTTGATGTTAAATTTGGTTAGTTGGTGAATTTAAGTTTTTGGGGGTTAGTAGGTATAATTTCTGTTCTTTTTTAATATTACGAAGTTACTTTTTTTTTTTGATAACTGTGGGATTCATAGGCAATAAGCGCAGACTGATTCTCACGAAAACTTTTATCCGGGCACGACAATTATAGGCGGAAAGGTGATGAAGACGACTCGAATCCAGGACGAGCACTCTAGTTGGAGTTCCATTACTATTAGGCCAAGAGATTTGGTTATTATGAAGTTACTTCGAGATAAGAAAATACATGATTTTCGTAAAATCTGGACATGTAAGAACAATAAAATAACAATAAAAGGCCCCTCAAACTAGAATTTGAATTCCTATCAGTATCCAATCGGTATACGCAGTTAGCTGTGCGAAGTTATATTATGACGAAAATTGCATGGAATTACATGTTTGAACATATGTAATTATGTATACTATGCGATATAACACACTATTATTATATGTCTGCCATTCTCCAACGAAGTAACATCGTGCATCTATGTATATGTTTTTATATACGTACAAGAATTACCGGAAACCGTGACAATGATGAATCATTTTTCTTATGTTCATCATTCTAAGAGCTATGGATGAATGAGTAACTTAATGCGAATAAATTAAGAAGACACAGTATGGAAATTTTGTTATACAACTCAATACATTACATACGATTCATTTGGTAGCGGATAATAAATAATGAAAGAAACTGGTCACAGTTTTTTTTTTTTTGAAACTTAACTTAACTGGTCACAGTTACGAGTTTTAATAACATAAAGACAAATTTCGAAATTATATGAACAAAATTTGCATGAGAAGCAATCTGAGTTTGGTGGATTTTCGTCAAAATTTGTTACGGCCTCAATGGTAAGACGTCATGACTCCACACTCCATTTTCTCTAAAATGGCGGCAGGCGAGGGGAAAAGCCGTAGTTCCAAACTTCCAATAGAATCTGTATGCATATCCATTCCACGTGTTTCATATAACTTATAATAATCCTTTTTAACATTATGTTTAACATTTATTGTGTGAAAGGATTCACTTAGAGTTTAGTAACTTTAGTTAACGTAGTTTTGACATAATATATTAGTATTTATAAAATAAGAAAAAAACTAATTTAATGTCTTTGAAGTGCCAATACTTACTTAACCGAATTGAAGCCCGGCCAGTATATGTATCTTTATGTCTTGAAATATTGCGTTGATTCAATTTATTATTCTGATCAGTCATTTTGGCCCTTCAAACATGTAATGAGATAAACTAGTTTTAGTCTACACTTCCTTTTGTAACAATATGCATGATACAATTAAGTTCGGTACGTATCTTTCTCAAGGAGTCAAGGTCATACAGACATGCATGCTCAGAAGATATCTTTTTTTTTTTAATAAGGTCAGAAGATATCTTTAAAATATAAATATACATACAAAGATATAAAAAGCCATAGACATTGATTAACACAATGATTATCAAAAGAAATGACGTTTCATTGTTAGTGTTTTGCTGTTGATTATTGGTGGATTGTTATAGCTGAGAGGACCGTCCAGTTTTGTTGGGCAAACCCTAAAAACACTCAAGTTAAGAAAAAAAACAGAAAATATCGTCAGGGAATAATATGTGAAATGGATGGGTGATCTGTCGATATTTTATAATGTATTCATCTCAAATGCATTATGCATATACGTGCGTAGTTAAAACCTACCGGCCGTTTCCTAATTAAAAATAATATTTATTAGGTATTGTTTTTCTTTTTTTGAGAAAGGTTTTTATTTTTTATAATTAGCTATTATCGTAAATTTTTCCAGATTACATGTGATATATAACTTCAAATTTTAACGCGAGACCACTTGGCTGTCTGCAAAGTATCTTTCAGAGGTCTCAGGTTTTCGTCTAAATTTTGGTGTATATTCTTACAATTTAAAAAATTAAAACTACATTTTTCTTAAAAAAAATCAGCTTGTATTTATTAACTACATATATCCTTGTATGGGTTTTTCTCTTTTATAGAACAATACCTTAAGGGTAGAGAACAATTTCACTCCATTAAGAGTGTTATAAAAAAAGCGAAGATTGCCAAAAAACAAGAGTATTCTAGTTGAAAATTTACAAAACTCTCTTAATGTTTTTTTCCCTGGCATCAACTCTCCTAATAAAATAATAACTCACCAAAAAGCTGACTTATTACTTTATCTTAAGCTAATTAATATTTTTATATATTTTTGTCATCATAATATTTATATTTTTATGATCACATGTTTAAGAAGCGATAGTCAGTAAACCCTGCCATTAAAAAGAAGATAGTCAGTAAAACCCATGAAAGCTAACAACCTTGAACATTGCGTTAAAATATGATCAAAGATATTTACTTCTTAACCAACGCGTATTGGCCTAATGGTAAAAAAACTCCGGCTGAAGTGCCCGTCCTGGGTTCGATCCGCGTTAGCCACGAGAGAATTTACATGGGTTTCTCTCGCCTTCCAGACCACTTCGCGTAACCAGAGATCCTTAAGTGTACGCTTAAAAATCTTATAATGGCATGGATATAAGTCCGGTGGGCTAATCGATCGCGCTTAGTGGTCGGATACTGGATTATCAAAAAAATATTCACTTCTTTTTTTTGATATACTCAATTTTACCGGAAGTCGTTTGAAGGGTAGAGATATATAAAACAATAGTTTACTCGAGTAAAAGTGTTGTGTGTATATAAAAATAAACTTTAGGTAAAAGAACTGTTCGGATAGTATATTGAGCATTAATTTGTTTTACTTTCTTTTTTTTGTCAAGATTTGTTTTTTTGTTTTTGTTTTTTTTTTTGCTAAAATTTGGTTGTCAAGATTTGTTTTACTTTCTGTGATACTTATTTTTGACAAATACTTTCTATGATACTTGCAATGCGAACGTTGTTGTTTTTATTTAATGTTATCCTTTGTAAATTAAGTTCTATGTCAAGGCTTCGTTACCTTTCAAAGTTTGCTGGTTGATGATGCTGCTGGGAAGCCAGATTCCGAATCATTGTTAGATTTTTAATCAAATCTTTGTCGTCTAATATTTGTGTTCTTCTACGTATTAGTATCTCTTGACTAGCTCGTGTTAATTAATTGGATGCATGTGAGGAAGGTGCGTATCTTTTTTTACAAATAAAATAGACGATCGTGTAATTTAAAATTTGAATATTGCATGGTCAAATTGTTGTGTTTATATTTCTTTATATGACCACGCAATGCCGCAATGGATGTTCATAGAATATTTGTCTCGTCGTCATGATTGTGTCCCCGTATGCTGGCAAAACTAGTATATTTTTTTCTTGTCTGCATAACTAGGTGTCCTTAGCTAGAACAACCATTTTCCCCTAGATTAAGCTAATTAAGTTATCAAAAATACAACTTCCATCTTCTATTGTATTAGACCATTTGATCATTTATCTTGTATTAGATCAGTTAGCTAAGCAGGCTTTACAAGCCCATCTTCTATTGTATTAGACCTATTTGAGAGTGGGCCTGTTTGGGCTCATTCTATAGTTTTCATTTTAATGAAGCTTTTCAGTGACAAAAAAAAAAGTTATCAAAAATACAATTTTCTCTCTCTTGAGAAACCTCTATCGTCTCTCAAAAGTCACCGTCTTTTACCGATTTCAGTTTTCGACCGACGACGGTGGACTTCCATAAACACGTCGTCGATCGAGATTCACGGTTTTAGCTCTCGTTTTCTCTTCTTGACGGCGACACATTTTCTCCAAATCATCGGTCGTTTTTTGACTCTGACATGGACGGCTCCGACGGGCCTGCATGTCCGGCTTTGCTTCCGATGCTGCATCTTCCTCGTGGTGGGCGATCGGCTTTAACTTTGGAGCCGTGCCGTTTTCTTCGGTGGTCGCCGGCTATCGTACCCTTGGATCTGCTCGAGCAGTATCAAGTCTTTGTTCTTGTGTTTGGTGGTTGGGTTTGGATGAGATCTCGAGTATCATCAATGAAGCTCTCGAAAACTCAGATATACGGGTTATAGTTACTGAATCTCTTTAACTTCCAATATTGTCGTTGGGGGGAGTTTTGGTGGTCGTGGTCAATTCCCAGATGATTCTGATGGTAAAGCGTTAAGTTTGATCGGATGTTATAGGTGAAAACGTTGGTAGCTCGTGATTCTGGTACGAAGCCGGTGGTGCATCGATTAGGGGCCTCAACGACGGAGTCAAGCCGAAAGAAATGATGACGGTTCAACCATTAGACATGTATCTCTTCTTTAGTCAGTGTCTCACACGTGGTAGTGTGATGGATGAGTTTGGTTCATTATTTTCTTTGGTTTGGAACTAGTTATGTGTTGGTGTATGTTATGTGAGCTGGTTTTTTGGACTTTGTATGTTTTTTTTTTGTTTTCAAGGCTTTAATAAAATATGACGGCAAAAAAAAAAAACAATCATATGTTTTTAGATGAAATGCGAAAAAGGTGTCCTTAGCTAGAGCATACCGGTTTTTAAATTCTGGTCATGGCGTGAACCGTTTAATGATAAAATGTACATTTCATGGAAGTCGATATCGTGCGACTACAAAATTGGACACACACTAGATATCTGAATATTTTATAGGCAAATACTAGAAGATATCTTCAATGTACTAGCTAGTTTCGTGGCCAGAACATTGGACTGTATAGTATTGTAAAAACATTATCGAAATTATTGTGGAAATTTTTCAAGTTTTTATGCTGAGCAGAATTTTTTTTTTTTTTTGTAAACCAGAAATTTATCACAAATAGTTTAAATACCAAAATATTTATAATATTATTATTATATTATCTCTTAGCTTAATATACCATTCATCTTACCATCTACACTTAAAATGTTATTTATTTTAGTCTATCATCAGACTATCAGCAAATTAAACACAACTTGATGTACACACCCCTAAACACATCTTAGGGATAAGGAGATAACTAATAAGTGAATCTGAAGCCTAATAGAAATGTAGTGTATACGACTGAAGTTATAAACGGGCCTCTAACCAACGGTCTAGTGTGACACATGCATAAAGAGCTTAGCACAGCGTAAAGCTAATTAAATGGGCTTCGGGCTTAAATAAATAGATTTAAGCCCAGTAATTAGCATTATCCAATTTACTTCGAAGGAATATTCTATCACGTGGCACAATAGCGTTGACGGTCAAAGCAAACAGACTTTTTTTTTTTTTTTTTGAAACTGAAGCAAACAGACTTTAAGGAAACAAAATCGCTGGAAACTTCACGCGTTAATTAATCTTTTGTTTCTGATTAACATATCAATGAGATCACATGAAGGAGGGACCACGTACGCGTGAGAAAGGGTAATCATTTATACCGTTGGATGAAAAGTGCGATCCATCTAACGGTAATCTTGTGCAATTAGATGAAAAAAATAAAAAATCCAACTAATTTCTGATATAACAACAATACTGGAAAGTGGCCGAGCACAAACATGCATGTGCATGCCTGCCTGTATCTTGCAGCCTTCATGTGGGGATCTATAGTGCGACACTATCCATCATCAAAATAACTATTATTACATTTTTTATAGTAAAATTTACGTGTACTGAAATATATTTATTATATTCCAAATTAACCCACTAGAAGGAATAGTATTAACGATAACTAAACATATATCCTTTTTTTTTTTTGTCAACATAACTAAACATATATCCAGCTAAATGTTTTAGACTACTATTATATGGAAAGCACAAATTTGCATGTATTTCCACAATTACCGTTAATACTTAATAGTACTGCATTTGGCGGCTCTGATCATTCGAATAACAAACAAAAGAAAGTAGTACCTAAGAGACTTTATACAAAAGATAAAGCTAATTTTTAAATTAGAAGGAATAGTAGCATCTGAGAAGGCATTTCTAGGATGATTTGAGGAAGACAACCTGCCTTGGTTATTTTGTTATGTTAAAACCAGGTGTGTCCTACAACTATAATTATATTAATTTTTATAATAAATGATTTATTTTAATATTTTAAAGAGAAGAAACAGAGTATCACATATGACTGAATTTCAGTGATGTGAATTTTATTCTAGTTTTATAATCAAACATATACAAAGAACAAAAATATAATAGCAAATAAAAATTTATGAAGTATTCATTTTTCATATTAGCGGAGTATGTTTAATGTTGATTCTGTTCTACCAATTTAGCTATTTTTAAATTGATTTCTAATTT
>NW_026617643.1:0-16071 GCF_000801105.2 Raphanus sativus
AATATGAACAGGCTAATCTGGAATCATCTGGATAGAAAGTGGGATATCTTCTTACTCACAACTCCTATGAGATTTATTCAACTTCCTGGTTATTCTCCACTGATTAGTGGTTCCAAATAAAGCTTCTTAGATCGTGGTTCATCCTGGTTTGATAAGAATCATGAAGATATTGCCATATGTCCGAACAGGCTAATCTGGAATCATCTGGATAGAAAGTGGGATATCTTCTTACTCACAACTCCTATGAGATTTATTCAACTTCCTGGTTATTCTCCACTGATTAGTGGTTCCAAATAAAGCTTCTTAGATCGTGGTTCATCCTGGTTTGATAAGAATCATGAAGATATTGCATATGTCCGAACAGGCTAATCTGGAATCATCTGGATAGAAAGTGGGATATCTTCTTACTCACAACTCCTATGAGATTTATTCAACTTCCTGGTTATTCTCCACTGATTAGTGGTTCCAAATAAAGCTTCTTAGATCGTGGTTCATCCTGGTTTGATAAGAATCATGAAGATATTGCCATATGTCCGAACAGGCTAATCTGGAATCATCTGGATAGAAAGTGGGATATCTTCTTACTCACAACTCCTATGAGATTTATTCAACTTCCTGGTTATTCTCCACTGATTAGTGGTTCCAAATAAAGCTTCTTAGATCGTGGTTCATCCTGGTTTGATAAGAATCATGAAGATATTGCATATGTCCGAACAGGCTAATCTGGAATCATCTGGATAGAAAGTGGGATATCTTCTTACTCACAACTCCTATGAGATTTATTCAACTTCCTGGTTATTCTCCACTGATTAGTGGTTCCAAATAAAGCTTCTTAGATCGTGGTTCATCCTGGTTTGATAAGAATCATGAAGATATTGCCATATGTCCGAACAGGCTAATCTGGAATCATCTGGATAGAAAGTGGGATATCTTCTTACTCACAACTCCTATGAGATTTATTCAACTTCCTGGTTATTCTCCACTGATTAGTGGTTCCAAATAAAGCTTCTTAGATCGTGGTTCATCCTGGTTTGATAAGAATCATGAAGATATTGCCATATGTCCGAACAGGCTAATCTGGAATCATCTGGATAGAAAGTGGGATATCTTCTTACTCACAACTCCTATGAGATTTATTCAACTTCCTGGTTATTCTCCACTGATTAGTGGTTCCAAATAAAGCTTCTTAGATCGTGGTTCATCCTGGTTTGATAAGAATCATGAAGATATTGCCATATGTCCGAACAGGCTAATCTGGAATCATCTGGATAGAAAGTGGGATATCTTCTTACTCACAACTCCTATGAGATTTATTCAACTTCCTGGTTATTCTCCACTGATTAGTGGTTCCAAATAAAGCTTCTTAGATCGTGGTTCATCCTGGTTTGATAAGAATCATGAAGATATTGCCATATGTCCGAACAGGCTAATCTGGAATCATCTGGATAGAAAGTGGGATATCTTCTTACTCACAACTCCTATGAGATTTATTCAACTTCCTGGTTATTCTCCACTGATTAGTGGTTCCAAATAAAGCTTCTTAGATCGTGGTTCATCCTGGTTTGATAAGAATCATGAAGATATTGCCATATGTCCGAACAGGCTAATCTGGAATCATCTGGATAGAAAGTGGGATATCTTCTTACTCACAACTCCTATGAGATTTATTCAACTTCCTGGTTATTCTCCACTGATTAGTGGTTCCAAATAAAGCTTCTTAGATCGTGGTTCATCCTGGTTTGATAAGAATCATGAAGATATTGCCATATGTCCGAACAGGCTAATCTGGAATCATCTGGATAGAAAGTGGGATATCTTCTTACTCACAACTCCTATGAGATTTATTCAACTTCCTGGTTATTCTCCACTGATTAGTGGTTCCAAATAAAGCTTCTTAGATCGTGGTTCATCCTGGTTTGATAAGAATCATGAAGATATTGCCATATGTCCGAACAGGCTAATCTGGAATCATCTGGATAGAAAGTGGGATATCTTCTTACTCACAACTCCTATGAGATTTATTCAACTTCCTGGTTATTCTCCACTGATTAGTGGTTCCAAATAAAGCTTCTTAGATCGTGGTTCATCCTGGTTTGATAAGAATCATGAAGATATTGGCATATGTCCGAACAGGCTAATCTGGAATCATCTGGATAGAAAGTGGGATATCTTCTTACTCACAACTCCTATGAGATTTATTCAACTTCCTGGTTATTCTCCACTGATTAGTGGTTCCAAATAAAGCTTCTTAGATCGTGGTTCATCCTGGTTTGATAAGAATCATGAAGATATTGCCATATGTCCGAACAGGCTAATCTGGAATCATCTGGATAGAAAGTGGGATATCTTCTTACTCACAACTCCTATGAGATTTATTCAACTTCCTGGTTATTCTCCACTGATTAGTGGTTCCAAATAAAGCTTCTTAGATCGTGGTTCATCCTGGTTTGATAAGAATCATGAAGATATTGCCATATGTCCGAACAGGCTAATCTGGAATCATCTGGATAGAAAGTGGGATATCTTCTTACTCACAACTCCTATGAGATTTATTCAACTTCCTGGTTATTCTCCACTGATTAGTGGTTCCAAATAAAGCTTCTTAGATCGTGGTTCATCCTGGTTTGATAAGAATCATGAAGATATTGCCATATGTCCGAACAGGCTAATCTGGAATCATCTGGATAGAAAGTGGGATATCTTCTTACTCACAACTCCTATGAGATTTATTCAACTTCCTGGTTATTCTCCACTGATTAGTGGTTCCAAATAAAGCTTCTTAGATCGTGGTTCATCCTGGTTTGATAAGAATCATGAAGATATTGCCATATGTCCGAACAGGCTAATCTGGAATCATCTGGATAGAAAGTGGGATATCTTCTTACTCACAACTCCTATGAGATTTATTCAACTTCCTGGTTATTCTCCACTGATTAGTGGTTCCAAATAAAGCTTCTTAGATCGTGGTTCATCCTGGTTTGATAAGAATCATGAAGATATTGCCATATGTCCGAACAGGCTAATCTGGAATCATCTGGATAGAAAGTGGGATATCTTCTTACTCACAACTCCTATGAGATTTATTCAACTTCCTGGTTATTCTCCACTGATTAGTGGTTCCAAATAAAGCTTCTTAGATCGTGGTTCATCCTGGTTTGATAAGAATCATGAAGATATTGCCATATGTCCGAACAGGCTAATCTGGAATCATCTGGATAGAAAGTGGGATATCTTCTTACTCACAACTCCTATGAGATTTATTCAACTTCCTGGTTATTCTCCACTGATTAGTGGTTCCAAATAAAGCTTCTTAGATCGTGGTTCATCCTGGTTTGATAAGAATCATGAAGATATTGCCATATGTCCGAACAGGCTAATCTGGAATCATCTGGATAGAAAGTGGGATATCTTCTTACTCACAACTCCTATGAGATTTATTCAACTTCCTGGTTATTCTCCACTGATTAGTGGTTCCAAATAAAGCTTCTTAGATCGTGGTTCATCCTGGTTTGATAAGAATCATGAAGATATTGCCATATGTCCGAACAGGCTAATCTGGAATCATCTGGATAGAAAGTGGGATATCTTCTTACTCACAACTCCTATGAGATTTATTCAACTTCCTGGTTATTCTCCACTGATTAGTGGTTCCAAATAAAGCTTCTTAGATCGTGGTTCATCCTGGTTTGATAAGAATCATGAAGATATTGCCATATGTCCGAACAGGCTAATCTGGAATCATCTGGATAGAAAGTGGGATATCTTCTTACTCACAACTCCTATGAGATTTATTCAACTTCCTGGTTATTCTCCACTGATTAGTGGTTCCAAATAAAGCTTCTTAGATCGTGGTTCATCCTGGTTTGATAAGAATCATGAAGATATTGCCATATGTCCGAACAGGCTAATCTGGAATCATCTGGATAGAAAGTGGGATATCTTCTTACTCACAACTCCTATGAGATTTATTCAACTTCCTGGTTATTCTCCACTGATTAGTGGTTCCAAATAAAGCTTCTTAGATCGTGGTTCATCCTGGTTTGATAAGAATCATGAAGATATTGGCATATGTCCGAACAGGCTAATCTGGAATCATCTGGATAGAAAGTGGGATATCTTCTTACTCACAACTCCTATGAGATTTATTCAACTTCCTGGTTATTCTCCACTGATTAGTGGTTCCAAATAAAGCTTCTTAGATCGTGGTTCATCCTGGTTTGATAAGAATCATGAAGATAGATTGTTGACATGAAGCAATAAAGAGGAGAATAAATGGTGTTGACATGAAGATAAAATAAGGAAGGTGAACAAGGCATTCCGGATCAAGCAAATCAGTCCATCCGTACAAGTGTGCAATCACAACCTAGCTTAGCTTGGAAGGCAAGGAACTGAATGAGACTTGCCTAAGTATGTGCTTGAAGTAACTAGAAGCTCTGGCGAGTTTGAATAAAGAAGAGAGCCGTTGGAAGCTAAAGACACAAGAAACTCACATGTTTTGGTTAAGCAAGAGAGAGGATGTTGATCAGTCACTATCACCCGGCTGTATGAGCCTGTTTGTCTTATTTTACCAGTCCTTAGTTTATTATTTGTGTGTTTGTCTGATTGTAAGTTGTTTCCCTATTTATGGGATGTATCTGATGTTGAATGAGATCAAGGAATTCATTTCCTCACTTCTTTATTCTTCTTGCGCAACACATCTCTCTCTCTCTCTCTCTCTCTCTCTCTCTCTCTCTCTCTCGGATCTTGCTCATCTTTCTCTCTTTGATTCTTCAGTTCTAACCAATATTACTCTCTTAATTCATACAAAATCTCATGGTATCAGAGCATCAAAGCTCTTGAAACCTATTCTCACTTCCGCAATACTCTGTTCTTTGATTTCTATTCTCTGTTTCCAAACATTCTCTCTCCTGTTCTTGATTTGTTCTTGGCGGTTTGAAGAAAAATGGAAGACAACAACAACAACAACAACAAGCATCTCAACATACCTGTGACCTTAAAAGGGATTAATTATCTCTTTTGGGCCAGGATGGTGAAGAGAGCTCTTGGTGGAAGAGGTTTATGGAAGTATGCTATAACAGAAGCAGCTCCAAAACAAACCATCCAAGGCAAAGATGGGAAAGAAGAGGAGGTGGTAGCTGATGAAGAAAAATGGAGTCAAGAAGACCTCATGGTTCTCACAGCCCTTCTCAGCTCTCTTGAGCCAGCAATCATGGAGTCCTACTCATACTGTGAGACTACCAAGCAGCTGTGGGATACTCTTTATAAGGTTTATGGAAACATCTCCAACCTTACTAGGGTATTTGAAGTGAAAAGAGCCATCAATGCTCTCAACCAAGGAGATGTGGAGTTTCAGCCTCACTTTGGCAAGTTCAGGTCCCTTTGGGCAGAGATGGAGCTGCTTAGACCACACACAACTGATCCTACCACTCTCCTAACCAGGCGTGAAGAGGACAAAGTGTTTGGACTGCTGCTCACTCTCAACTCTTCATATGGAAGCCTGATTAAGCACATCTTGAGATCTGACAAGCTACCTGACCTGGATGAAGTGTGTGCTCAAATCCAGAAGGAAGAGGGCTCAGTTGGTCTATTTGGAAACAAAGGAGACCTCAACATGGCTCACCAAGCTGAAGAAGCTGTCGCAAACAAGGCTTACAAGCAAGAAGAGAGGAAAGTCTTGATCTGTGACCACTGCAAGAAGAAGGGTCATATCAAGGACAAGTGCTGGATCCTCCACCCACATTTGAAGCCAAACAAGTTCAAAGAGACTCGCCCTCAGTTCCAGGATGCTAGAGCAAACTTCTCAGCTGATGGGACTGAACCAACCACACCACACTCCATGGGAACAAGCAGCAATGGCGTGGGAAGTGCTATGACCTCCACATCAGTGTATGCAACACCAAGGGCCAACCTGGATGAAACCATCAAGAAGTCTGACTTAGATGCTTTCATCAAAGCCTTAAAAGAATCTGGTATATCTAAAACCCTTGGTACTTCTCTTAGTGCTTGTCACACTGTTGGTAGTTCTATGAATGTTTTTAAATCAGCTAAACCATTAATTATAGACTCTGGTGCTTCCCACCATATGATTAGTGATTTAAGCTTGATTAAAAACATTGAACCAGCCTTAGGAAATGTGATGATAGCCAATGGAGATAAAATCCCAATAAAAGGTGTGGGTGATCTCAAACTGTTTGACAAAGTGTCTAAAGCTTTTTATATGCCCACATTTGCTTCAAACTTGCTATCTGTTAAGAGAGTGACTAATGATTTAAATTGTCAAGTTACTTTCAGGCCTAACAGTGTTTCTTTTCAGGATATTGATTCTAGTAAGTTGCTTGGCAAAGGTGTTACCAAGGGAGACTTGTACTTGCTTGAGGACACAAGACCAGCTTCTGATTTATCTTGTTATTTCAATTCTGTTTCTGAATTCCCTAAAGATGTAATATGGCATGCTAGATTAGGACATCCTCACTCTACTGCCTTGAACATCCTGTTGCCTAGTATTTCTTTTAAAAGTGATTGTGAGGCTTGTATCTTAGGAAAACATTGTAGAAATGTGTTTCCTAAATCAATGACCATCTATGATAATTGCTTTGATTTAATCCATTCTGATGTGTGGACTGCCCCATGTGCATCTAGAGAGCAACATAAATACTTTGTGACATTTATAGATGAAAAGTCTAAGTACACTTGGATAACTTTGTTGCAATCAAAAGATAGGGTGCTAGAAGCTTTTAAAAACTTTCAGAACTATGTCACTAACCATTTTAATGTCAAGATTAAAATTCTTAGATCAGATAATGGTGGTGAATACACTAGTACAGCCTTCAAACAACATCTTGCCTCGCAAGGAATCATCCACCAAACCAGTTGCCCTTACACACCTCAACAAAATGGTGTGGCAGAGAGGAAGAATAGGCACTTGATGGAAGTGGCCAGGAGCATGATGTTTCACTCAAACGTGCCTAAGAGGTTTTGGGGAGATGCAGTGGTTACTGCTGCCTATCTCATCAACCGCACACCCACAAGAGTCCTTCTCAACGCCACCCCTTATGAGGTACTGAACAAAACCAAATCATCCATAGATCATTTGCGTGTGTTTGGGTGTGTGTGCTTTGTTTTGATTCCAGGAGAGCTCAGGAACAAGTTAGAGGCTAAGAGCAGAAAGGCAATGTTTATTGGTTATTCAACACATCAGAAGGGTTACAAATGTTATGTACCAGAGACAAGGAGGGTTCTGGTGTCAAGGGATGTTAAGTTCATGGAGTCACAAGGCTATTATGATGAGAAGAGTTGGGATGAGCTCAAGGATCTTTCTCAATCAGCCACTGACAGAGCTAACAACCTTAGAGTGATTATGGAAAGACTTGGTATCAATCTACCAAAGATACCAGAGAAGGTCAGGGAGACCTCCACACAAGCTGCTGAGGATACAGTAGAAGAAGATGGAGTATCTCACCTTGATCATGAGGGGGGCAATGGAAGTGATCAGCATGCGCCAGCTCAACCTGAAGAGAACTCAGTAGTGTCTCATGATCAAGATGAGATAGGAGTACAACCACAAGCAGCTACTGAAATCCAACAAGGAGAGCCGAGTGACAACAATGGAACTGATCAGATACAGCCCTTGAGAAGAAGTACAAGAACCAGGAGACCAGCCTCAGATTGGAAGAACACAAGGGTGTATTTTAATGCTGAAGCTGTGGCACATCCAGTGAGTGCAGTATGTTCTCTTGCGCAGTACCCACAAGAACATCAAGTTTTCATCAGTGAACTTGATCAGGAGTACATCCCAAAGACCTATGAAGAGGCTATGCTACATGAAGAATGGGGAGAGTCTGTTGGTGATGAAATGGGAGCCATGATCAGGAATGATACATGGTTTGAAACTGAACTTCCAAAGGGCAAGAAGGCAGTGACAAGTCGCCTCTTGTTTACCATCAAGTATGGAGCTAATGGAAAGCCAGAAAGGAGGAAAACAAGACTAGTTGCAAGGGGATACACTCAAGTGTATGGGGAAGACTATCTAGATACATTTGCACCAGTGGCCAAGCTGCATACCATAAGAGTTGTTCTATCACTTGCTGTCAACTTGGAGTGGGATCTATGGCAGATGGATGTAAAGAATGCTTTCTTACAAGGAGAATTGGAGGATGAAGTGTATATGAGACCACCTCCTGGTCTAGAAGATATGGTGAAACCAGGGAATGTTTTGAGGCTAAAGAAGGCTATCTATGGCTTGAAGCAATCTCCAAGAGCCTGGTATCACAAGCTCAGCACCACTCTCAATGGGAAAGGATTTGTAAAATCCGAGGCTGACCACACTCTCTTCACTCTAACCAGCAAGCAAGGTATTGTTGTGATTCTAGTGTATGTAGATGACATTATCATCACTGGTAGCAACAAGGAAGGTATCCTCTCAACTAAATCCTTTCTTAAAAGTGCATTTGATATTAAAGATTTGGGAGAATTGAAGTACTTCCTTGGGATTGAAATATGCCGCTCTAAAGAGGGGCTCTTCTTATCTCAAAGGAAGTACACACTTGACATTTTAAATGAGGCAGGAAACCTTGGAGGTAGACAAGCCAAAACACCATTGGAAGAAGGCTACAAGGTACTGCGAGAGGGGGAGTATGAAGCTACTCCATTCAAAGATGTCAAGAAGTATAGAAGAATGGTGGGCAAGCTTATCTATCTAACCATCACCAGACCTGATCTGTGCTTTGCTGTGAATCAAGTAAGCCAGCACATGAGATCTCCTAAGGTGCATCACTGGAACATGGTGGAGAGGATCTTAAGGTACTTAAGAGAGGCGCCTGGCCAAGGAGTATGGATGGCATGTAACAAGAGCACTGAAGTAGTTGGGTATTGTGATGCTGATTGGGCTGGAGACAGAGTTGGTAAGAGATGATGCAACCCTGATCAGCTATGCCACCTTGGACGAGCAGAAACCACTTGAGAAGACTAAGGATGAGCTGGGACAAGCTGAAGAGAGTGTGTTTGAGCTGAAACAAGCTGAAGAGAGTGTGTTTGAGCTGAAACCAGCTGAAGAGAGTGTGTTTGAGCTGAAACCAGCTAGGATGAAAGAAGATGAGCTGAATGAGTTAAGTGACACTACCTTGGAGCTGGGTGAGCTGGTTGACACTTATTTGGAGCTGGGTGAGCTAAGTTACACTGAAGATGGAGCTGATTTAGCTGCTGGGCGAAATAGGCCTTTTTCAGCCCAAGGAAAAGTTCATAAAATGATCAATATGGGTCTGATTCTTGCCAAATTCGACCAGCCCATTCCTCAGTCCATTTCAAGCCTTTCTCATCAAGAAATATCAAAGAAAGAAGTCCTGGTCGTGCATGGGAAAGAGAGATTCAAAGAAGAATTCATTTCTGGTCAAAAGTCAAGTCTTGCCAAGTTTTTACACAAGTCTTTGTTTCTATTTTCTATGTTTCTTATTTTCTGCACTATCATTCTTGTTTTCTACAATCTGTAAACTTATAAAAAGGCCTAAGTTGCCAAGAATAAAATCATTCACGTTTTTAATCAAAATCTTTCTAAACTTGTGAATCCTTTGTTCATCTTGAACATCGATCTGCTGAGGAGTTCATTCTCCAATTGCAACTTGTCTTTGATCCTTACCTGAGTTCATTCTCTTGATCAAAGACTCATCTATCCATCAATCACCCATTCGCAAGTTTCCATCCACAAAACCATCTACCTTCACCCTTTAACCATTCCGCAAACACCCATCAAACCATCAAACCGTTGATCCAACCTTCAAAGATCAGGGAAACAGAACCCTAATACAACCAGGGTTCTATCAGGTGGTATCAGAGCAGATTGAAGGCTCGTGATCTAGGGTTTGTCATAAAAAAAACTCTTTGAATTCTTCTCTCTTTCGTTTTTGGGAACCTCGTTTGATCTCTCTGTTTCTGTGAATCTATCATCTCTTTTCTGTCTATCTAATACTGCGGGGGGGCCAACCAGATAAAAAAAAAAAAGAAAGATCAAAGAATCAAAGCTGAAGAGAAATCCAGCTAGACTGAAGAGAAATCCAGTCTCTGGTGGTAAAGCTCCCTGCGAATTAAATCCCTTAATACTGTCTATCTTTTTCTGTTAGTTGGGTTGGGGTTTTGTTCTTTGAGGCATTGATCTTTGTTGGCTGCTGAGCTATTGGATTCACAAGGATTTACACCACAAAGTTGAGAGAAACACTTGAGAGAAACACTTGTGAGGCTTCGGCTATATTCTTTGTGTACTAACTTTTCTTGTTGAGTTGTAACAGGAAACCATGGCTGGAGATGTCAGTAAAAGAAAGGGAAAACCAACCTATAACTTTGATAAGATCCAGATGGAATCCATGGTGGCTACACTGATGAAAGAAATGGATAAGAGATTTGAATCTCTAAGAACTTCTGCTGATAATGTTTTTAGTGAAGTTTCTCAGGTTCAGAAGGATGCTAAGACCAAAAGGAGGAGCACATATCATGATCAAGAAAGATCCCGACCAGGGAAGCTTCTGGACACGCCTATCAGGAGGAGAAGGGGACAATCTACACTGTCCAGAGAAGAAACAAAACCTGTCCATAGCCATGATGGTCAGAAGTTGCTGCGTAGAGCTCCAAAGGAGTGGAGTAGTCCAGAAAACATTGCTGAAATGTACAACAAGATATACAAGAAATTGGAGAAGGAAAAAAGACAGAGCACACAACCTTCCTCAAGGGTTACTGATCCAAAGAGTTGCAGCAAGCAGGAGCAGCTCATCCAAACGATGGAAACAAAATCTGAGGTAATAAAAGAAACTGAGACAGAAAATGAGTTTTCTCTTTTCTCTTCTCAATCTGAACTTGTTATCAGTAGTGCTTGTGATGAACTAACCTATTTTGAACCGGTGCAACCGAGTAGTCTTGCTTCAGTGTCTCAGGTCCAGAAGAACACTCACCAGAAACAGAAGAAAAGAGTCTAGCACAAGGTGAAGTGATGGCGCAGCTGAGCAGCTTTGAACCAGAAACAATTCTTGCACCTTTGTCACCCAACCTGCAAGAGCACTGTAAGGAACTTAGTGTCATCAACTCTGTGCCTGACATGTTTGTTAGGGTTAGTTCTGATGATGTGAAACGATTTGGTCTGGAAAATGTGAAAGAATTCTGTGTTTCAAATTCTGTTTTTGAAAACATGATGAAATCTTTTAAAGTGTTTGAACCAGATAAATTCCTTGATCAAAAACGTTTTCAGACTGTTAGTGAACTCAATCCTGGTATTATTTTGAGTTTTGATCAGTTTATGGAGCATAAGAAAAGCCTTGATCACCCTGAAAACAGAATTGAACTTGTTTTGCAGCAATCTGATTTCTTTTTCAGAAAACCTTGTGATTCTTTTACTTGTTTTAAGGATAATGGCTTTGAGCTGAGTTTTTCTAGACATGAACTGATCACTGATGATTTGTTCTCTTCCACACGTGCCTGGAAAGAGTTTATGAATAGGAAATTGCAGAAACAAAAATCACTTAGAGCTAAAACCGATTTTATTTGTGATTTTGCTTTGAAACCTGTCCATTCTTGTTCTGAAACAGATAAATCTTGGTTTGTTTTGAGATCATACTTGCAGAATGATGTTGTCTTGAGCTGTGGTGATATATTAGTTTACAACACATTCTTTGAAAGTAAATCAAAACCTGTGAGACATGTGCTAACTGATTCTGAATCTGATCTTGAACTTAAACTTTTATGTTTTGATTCTTATCATGTGAAGCACGTTTTGAAGTTGATATATGGTACTTCATGCCTTGATACCATTCTTGTCTACAATACTTACTTTGATGTCCATTTTGAAAGTCTGAAACTGGTGCAACATATTTGCAGAAAGAAACTCTTGGTTATTGATCAGTTTAAGAACATGTTTTACCTATATGACACTGGGTATCTAGTCTATGATTTTAGTGTCCAGGAACAACAGGATCAGTCTCAAAGGAGTGTAAGGGACGAGAGCAGAAACCATGCTTATCAGCCTGCGATTTGGAGATGGAAGTACTTGAGGAAAATGGCTTCAAAACTCCAAGGAAGTTTCTGTCCAAAACCTTACTTTGATATTGCTTTCTTCCTTATTCTCTTGATCATTTGTCTTGCTTCTTACTTATTTCCTTTTGATGTAGGAGATACAGATTTGAGGACAAATCCTTTTAAAGGAGGAGGGGATGATGCAACCCTGATCAGCTATGCCACCTTGGACGAGCAGAAACCACTTGAGAAGACTAAGGATGAGCTGGGACAAGCTGAAGAGAGTGTGTTTGAGCTGAAACCAGCTGAAGAGAGTGTGTTTGAGCTGAAACCAGCTGGAATGAAAGTAGATGAGCTGAATGAGCTAAGTGACACTACCTTGGAGCTGGGTGAGCTGAGTGACACTTATTTGGAGCTGGGTGAGCTAAGTAACACTGAAGATGGAGCTGGTTTAGCTGCTGGGCGAAATAGGCCTTTTTCAGCCCAAGGAAAAGTTCATAAAATGATCAATATGGGTCTGATTCTTGCCAAATTCGACCAGCCCATTCCTCAGTCCATTTCAAGCCTTTCTCATCAAGAAATATCAAAGAAAGAAGTCCTGGTCGTGCATGGAAAAGAGAGATTCAAAGAAGAATTCATTTCTGGTCAAAAGTCAAGTCTTGCCAAGTTTTTACACAAGTCTTTGTTTCTATTTTCTATGTTTCTTATTTTCTGCACTATCATTCTTGTTTTCTACAATCTGTAAACTTATAAAAAGGCCTAAGTTGCCAAGAATAAAATCATTCACGTTTTTAATCAAAATCTTTCTAAACTTGTGAATCCTTTGTTCATCTTTGAACATCGATCTGCTGAGGAGTTCATTCTCCAATTGCAACTTGTCTTTGATCCTTACCTGAGTTCATTCTCTTGATCAAAGACTCATCTATCCATCAATCATCCATCCGCAAGTTTCCATCCACAAAACCATCTATCATCACCCATTTACCATTCCGCAAACACCCATCAAACCATTAAACCATTGATCCAACCTTCAAAGATCAGGGAAAGTGAACCCTATTACAACCAGGGTTCTATCAGAGTTGCTCCTCCAAGTTTTTCACTGAAGTATGCTATGGGTCTTCTTTCCTGCATAAGCACAGCACCAATACCAATTCCTGAGGCATCACATTCTATTTCAAAAGTTTTATTAAAGTCAGGAAGTATGAGAAGAGGGGCATGAGTAAGCTTCTCTTTTAGGCATTGAAAGGCAAGTTCTTGTGCTTCTCCCCATTTGAAACCGACTTCCTTCTTGATCACTTCAGTCAAAGGAGCTGCTATGGTGCTAAAGTCCCTCACAAATCGTTGGTAGAAACCAGCTAACCCATGGAAGCTTCTTACTTCACTTATGGTCTTAGGAATTGGCCACTCTTGTATAGCTTTTACCTTCTCCTGGTCCACCTTTACTCCATCTGCACTCACAACAAAACCTAGGAAGACCAAGTTATCCGTACAGAAAGTGCACTTTTTGAGGTTAGCAAAGAGCTTTTCTTTTCTCAAAACATCAAGAACAGTCCTAAGATGAACTATATGCTCTTCTAAGCTCTTAGAGTACACAAGGATATCATCAAAATACACTACCACGAACAATCCTATAAAGGATCTAAGCACATGATTCATCAATCTCATAAAAGTACTAGGAGCATTAGTTAAGCCAAAGGGCATCACTAACCACTCATACAAACCATGCTTAGTCTTAAAGGCTGTTTTCCACTCATCTCCCTCTTTCATCCTAATTTGATGATATCCACTTTTCAAATCTATCTTAGAAAAGATGCGAGAACCATGCAACTCATCAAGCATATCATCTAATCTAGGAATAGGGTGGCGATACTTCACTGTTATATTGTTGATTGCTCTACAATCAACACACATGCACCAGCTTCCATCCTTCTTGGGTACAAGGAGCACTGGTACAGCACAAGGACTCATGCTCTCACGGATGTGGCCTTTCTCCATCAACTCCTTAACCTGTCTCTGTAGCTCCTTAGTCTCCACTGGATTAGTTCTGTATGCTGGTCTGTTAGGAAGAGTAGCTCCTGGCACAAAATCAATCTGATGCTCAATCCCACGGATAGGTGGTAGACCTATGGGATTCTCTTCTGGAAATACATCTCCAAATTCCTGTAAAAGAGCTAACATCTCACTCGGATACACCGGTGTACACTCAGTTAGATTCAAAAGAATTTCTTTAAAAACAAGCAATAGAACAGGCTGGTTAGAGTGAAGAGATCTTTTGATATCACCAGATTTGGCATAGAAGTTGTGCTGCTTGTTCTTCTCTGGTTTGAGATCGATTTCTTTCTTCTTTTGAAGCTGCAACTGATCTTGATGCACTTCCTTAGGAGTCAGAGGCACCAGAGTAGTCTTCCTACCATTGAACTCAAAAGAATGCTTATTTGCAAAGCCATCATGTGTGACTTTTCTATCAAATTGCCACGGCCTACCAAGCAAGATGTGACTTGCTTCCATTGGTATCACATCACATAGAATCTCATCTTCATACCTACCAATGGAGAATGGTACAGAGACTTGTGTGGATACTCTCATCTCACCCTCTTCATTAAGCCACTGCAGCCGGTAAGGTTTAGGATGTTTCTGAGTTTCTAATCCAAGCTTCTTCACCATGGTCTCACTAGCAACATTAACACAGCTCCCACCATCAATGATCAGGCTACATATCTTCCCTTGAACCATGCAGCGTGTGTAGAACAAGTTCTCTCTCTGCTCAAGCTCTACGGTTTTATTTTGCAAGCTGAGAGTCCTTCTTGCAACCAACAATCTTCCCTGAACTGGTTCTTCTTCATACTCTTCATCTGAAAGCTCCTGATCATCCTCAAGCTTCTCATCCTGAGATTCATACTCTCCATTGTCCAAGAGGATCATGACTCGCTTGTTAGTGCACTCATTAGCATAGTGACCACGCCCTTGACATTTGAAACACTTGACATCCCTGGCTCGTGAAGAAGTAGCTTCAGTTTTCCCTTTGTCTTTGCTGATAGTACTGCCTGGCTTGGTATCTTCTTTTGGCTGAAGCTTATTATCCTTATGATAAGCTGGTTTCTCATCTTTAGCCTGCTGATACTTGCTGGTGCCATAGCTTCCTCGTGACTGATGCTTTCTCTTAACTTGCTGCTCCACCAGAATCGCTTTGTGTAGCATCTCTTCTAGCTCAACATAGTGTTGCATTCTACATTGTCTTGTATCTCACGGTTAAGTCCTCCAAGGAACCGAGCCATAGTTAGCCTCTCTATCTCTGATATGCAAGCTCTCAACATCAACAACTCCATCTCTTGGAAGTACTCTTCTACTGATCGTGATCCTTGTGTGAGCTTTCTTAGTCTTTGATGGAGATCACGATGGTAATGGTTTGGCACAAACCTCCTGCGCATCACAGCTTTCATCTCAGCCCAAGTCTCAATAGGGTACTCACCATTACGCCTTTGTTTGTAACCAACTGATCCCACCAGCTCAAGGCATAATCATAGAATTCAGTAGCAGCCACTTGAATCTTCTTAAGCTCAGTGTAGTGTTGACAGTTGAAAACTAGCTCAATCTTCTCTCCCACTCAAGATAAGCATCTGGATCAGCCTTGCCATGGAAAGGAGGGATTTTTAGCTTCAATCCAGCTAGTTCATTGCGTGGACGATGCTCACGCCTGTGCCTTCGGTTGCTACGGCTGCTGTGTCTAGAGTCTGAGCTGTGCCGTTCTCTTTCATAGTAGTTGTCAGTCTCTTCTGAACCATCATGCTCTCTTCTAGCCGGTTCTCGTCGGTTCTGCCTTGGTTCACGTCTAGGTTCTGAAGACTGAGCATCAAGCTCTTCGCGGAAGGTACCAATCTTGTTTCCATCATAGTGTGCATACGGCGAGTTAAAGCTTCAAGCAAGGCTTTATGCTCTAGACTAACACCTGCATCCTCTTCTTCATCTCCAGCCATAGTACCTGAGATAAACAAAGAAGAAGAAACAGTAAAATAGTTCAAGAAACAAAACAACTAAATAGATCAAATAGGAAACAAATAAATGATGATAGAACTTGAGCAACAC
>NW_026617644.1:0-16070 GCF_000801105.2 Raphanus sativus
AGAAACACACAATTTTCCGCCAAAACCGGAAAAACGCAATTTCCCGCCAAAACAGAAAAATTGCAATTTTTCGCAAAAAACCGAGAAATATAATTTCCTGTCAAAATCGGAAAACGCAATTTCCCGCCAAAACCGGAAAAACGCAATTTTCCCGCCAAAACCGGAAAAATGCAATTTCCCGCCAAAACCGTAAAACGCAATTTTCTGCCAAAATCGGAAAAACAATTTCCCGCCAAAACCGGGGAAAACAATTTTCCGCCAAAACCGAGAAAAACACAATTTCCCGCCAAAACCAGAAAAACGCAATTTCCCGTCAAAACCGGAAAACGTAATTTTCTTTCGAAAGCGGAAAAACACAATTTTCCAAAAAAGCAGAAAATATTTTTTTTTTAATTCGATCAAATTGGTATTAACTTAAAAATGATTCATTATAAAGATGTTGGGTTGATGGGTCAACCATTAATCCATCTGACCCATTCAATTTAATGGGTCATAGGTCAACCCAACCCATTTAATAAATGGATTGGGTTGACCCATGACCCTTTAACAGTCAACCCATTTGGATTATGGGTTGGGTTGACCCATTTGACCCATTTTGACACCCCTAGTCACAACTGATCCAGATAATGTTGTGTTTGGAGGATGGGACATAAGTGATATGAACTTAGCACACGCCATGGGTACGGCTAACACTGAGCGTTACAGCAATGTGATCGTCGGGTTAAACGATACAATTGAGGATCTTATGAAGTCTGTGGTCAGGGATGAGTCTGAGATCTCTCTCATTCGACGCTTTACGCTATTTTGTGTTCTTCAAGGCATCCCGTTCATCAGTGGGAGTCCTCAGAACACCTTTGTTCCAAGTCTTATTGATTTGGCTATCAAGAACAATGTTTTAATCGGTGGAGATGACTTCAAGAGTGGTCAAACCAAGATGAAATCTGTCTTGGTTTCCTTGGTTGTGTAGGAATCAAGGTCTGTTTTCAAGTAATGTTTCTTGACAGTCAAGAAACCTTTCAGAAGACTTTGTTTCATCGTGTGTTTTTGTTAACAACAGCCTACTTCAATTGTGAGCTATAAGCACTTGGGGAACAACGATGGAATGAACCTCTCAGCTCCACAAACATTTCGATCTAAGGAGATACCCAAAAGCAATGTGGTGGACGATATGGTTGGTAGTAACGGTATCCTCTTTGGGCCCGGAGAACATCCAGACCATGTAGTTGTTATCAAGGTAAGCTATCAATAAGTAACATTCAAGACTTTTTGTCTCTTGAAAATTGCAATGTTGTCCATTGATATAATGTGTGTGTGTGTGTGTTGCAGTATGTACCGTATGTACCAGATAGCAAGCGAGCCATGGATGAGTAGACATCAGAGATATTCATGGGAAGGAAGAACACTATTGTAATGCACAATACCTGTGAGGACTCTCTTTTAGCTCTTCCAATTATTTTGGATCTTGTTCAAATCCAAGGAGAGTTTAATTTGTCAGTTCACAAAATCAGTTATTTGGGGTTTCAGTGAACCCTGGTTTTGATGTTTTGATTCTTTTCTTTTTTGTTGGCAGGGGAAGTTTCATTCTTTCCATCCTGTGGCCTCAATACACAGATAGCTCACCAAGGCACCGCTTGTGCCGCCGGATACACCAGTGGTTAATGCACTGTCAAAGTAGCGGGCGATGCTGGAGAAGATTCTAAGGGCGTGCATTGGGCTGGCGCCGGAAAACAACATGATCTTTGGAATAAAAGTAAACAAGAAGAATTTACAAGACTTTATGTTATAAGGCTTTTTTGTATCCTTCTTTAATTATTATATGTTTATGAATGCTTTTGTTTTCAGAGATCAAAGAGCTTATAGTTTGATCTTTGTAGGGTGTTAAGTAACTTGTATTTATTGTAATCCGGATGGGTTAGTACTTAGTATCTTGTGCAGTATTTCTAGGTTGGACCTTAATTTCATAATCGCTTTATGATCGGTTTCATATGTGTGTAAACAACTTTTATATATATTTGATCTTTGTTTCAGTACAGAGAAATTTTGTCAATTTAGTATTTTTCCTATTAATTTTCAAATTTTAAATTTAGTTCTATATCTACTAAGTAAATATTAGAAAGAATAGTTCAAGGCTTCACGAACAATTTTGAATACATCCTTGCATATTTTCATTCTATAAAAAATATACTTGTTTTGATTTAACTAGAATTAGAAAGCAAAGATTATAAATGACGGTTATGTGTTTCTTTTTTTTTTGAAAATACGGTTATGTGTTCACACGAATGGATTTTAGTTATTGAACAAGAGCTTCGTTGCTTAGGTTGGATCAGAAAAATCATAGTCACCAGAGAACAATAGTCAAAAAGTTCGGTCACCGTCAGGGAATCATAGTTTTCACTTGATGTTATCTTGACCACCAAGCCTCCAATGGTGGAGGAAGAGTTGACATTTATAAAAGTCAACTAGCTTCGTTGAATTTTAAACAATATCCAAATCTCTATAATAATTACTCGATGTGTTTAGTGGTCACTACATCACCATGATCTTGTCCATATACAATTAGAAAATAAATTTAAATACACTTCGTGGATGACTTTGGAGATTAACTATTGTCCATGATAAGATTAGGTTGTCATGCTAATAATCATTCTTAAAATAAGGGATTATAAAAAAATGTACATGAACTTCATAATCATTCTTACAATTTTAAAGTGAATGGTTGTAAAACTTGAAAATTTGATGCGATAAGTTAAGGTCTAAGAGCTGTTTTATGGGTAGGCGTAGATTTGTGTGTGGGTTTACGTGTCTTTGCCATATTCTAGATCATTATCTACGAATATTCTTAAAGTTAACATTGCCGATCAAGGATAAAAGCTATCTTTTGAATGAAAAATATCGAAAGTTAAGATTCTCTATCGGCTAACTTTATCAGACGTGTAATCAGAGTTTATCTCGATAACTTTAGATTAGATCAAAGATAGGGTTCTTTCAATCTCTCTTTAGCAGTTGTCAGTTGTCAGGTCTTACAGAACCGAGAGATAGTGACTTCCATGTAGGATCTTACGTGTGAACACGCAAAAGCAGGTCCCATAAATTATTTTCTTGTTCTCTAAATAGTTGGCCCCATACTGGCTTTCTTTCGCGTAATATAGTCTTGAAGAATCTCTTTTCTTGAAGTAAGACAATAAGAGAATATAATTACGTGGAGGGCTGCTCTTAATTGTTATGAAATCTACCGTTAATTTGAAATTTAGTGTTTTTTTTGGGAATAAACGTAGAGGGAAAACAACCATATGCTGATGTAAGAAAGTGGTGCTTTATTGGTGAAGAAGAATATCCATTAGCTGCCTTGTGACGCAAACTTTGAACCACCCTTGAGTTCTCACCTCTTTCCATCAAACTTCAATATTTCTTGACGTTCTCTCACTATTGTCCTTGCTCACAACTCCACAAACTTTTAAGCCTTTACTTAATATTAAATTTTCATATTCCCCACTTTAACATATATAGATTTATATAAGTTACTACGAAACATAGATTTATATATGCATACCAATATATAATTTCTGACGAGTTAAACTTCTGTGAGGTATACTCGATACAATTTCATGGCTTGGACCACATAATCTACCTTTTGAAACAGTGAATAATATTATGACCACCAAATATTCTAATGGTTGGTATATTACTGCAGTTTATTCATTTTGTTTGCATGGATGATATATCTACTTCAGTTAATTATTCAAAGCGTTTCACTTCTAATCCACATTATATATAATATAGTATATAAAAATTTCATGTTATTTGGTGTTATAATTTGACGCAATGAAGAAAAAATATTTTGGCAAAAAGAATATATAAGTGGTTTGAAGGCAAACTTGCCTTTCAACTTGCCTCAGAATCCAACAATACACTTTTAGCTCTTATAAAATTTTTGTATACTTATTGCTGAAAATATTCTTTTCGGCATTTTATTGAAAACACCTTCCAAAATAAGAGTGAGACATCAAATTTAAAATAAAATAAAATGTGAATAGAACAAAAGCATCAAACAAAATGTAGACAAAGATATAATAATGAAAAACAAATTGCATTGACCTACTTTATATAATTTAAAAACATATACTATGAATTCAAGGGGGAGGGTCTTAATTTCTTGTATTATATAAGCAAAGAAGTTTGCATCCAGCAAAACCAAGAGCAACAAAAAAACACCAAGTATCAATTAAACCAAGAAGGTTGTTTTTGATCCTTCTCTGTTATTACTTCAATCTAAATCTCAAACATCTCTCCTTTTAAGATCCATGGCAGCCATAGATACGTTCAATAGCAGCACAGATCTCTCCGATCCTTTCAAAGAGGAGCTCATGAAAGTACTTAAAACTTTCACCAACTCTGTTTCTTCTCTTCCTCCAACTCCAAACTCAATATTCGGTTTCAACCAAACAACACCTCTCTGTCTGAACCAGCTCACACCTTACCAAATCCACCAGATCCAAAACCAGCTCAACCAGAGACGAACCACCACCATCTCAAACCTCTCCCTAAAGCCAGTACCAATGAAGAACACGACAACTCAGAAACTCTACAGAGGAGTTAGACAAAGGCACTGGGGAAAATGGGTTGCTGAGATCCGTTTACCCAAGAACCGGACCCGACTCTGGCTTGGAACTTATAACACAGCTGAAGAAGCAGCGATGGCTTATGATCAAGCTGCTTACAAGCTCCGAGGAGAATTAGCTAGGCTTAATTTCCCACAAATTAGGCACGAGTATGGGTACGGTGGTGGTGATAGAAGCTTGAAGCCTCTTCATTCCTCTGTTCAGGCAAAGCTCGAGGCGATTTGTCAAAGCTTGAGAAAAACAGAGGATGATGATCTCCCCTGTTCTGAAACAGAGCCTTTCCCGCCAAAAACAGAGTATCAAGAACGTGAGTTTGGGCTCTTCAGAGCTGATGAAAATTCGATTTCCTATGAGTCTCAGGTGGGATCTTCGTCGCCGGATTCTGGAATTACTAATGCTTTCTTGGAGTTTTCGGATTTAGGGTTTGATGACACTGGGAGTTTCGTGCTGGAGAAGTTTCCTTCTGTGGAGATTGATTGGGATGCGATTAGCAAATTGTCTGAATCTTAGGAGTCTGTCTTCGACTCAGTGTCTAATGATGTCTCATATTAGCTAGTTCCTTAATCTCTGCAGCTAAATTTTTACAGTTGTAGAGACTTGCTTAAGGCTTTGTTGTCTATGTTGTTGTCCATGTGTTTGGTCTGGCTGGTTTATGTTGTTTTTTCAGAAACCTTGTCATTGACTAATCAGAGAAGTTAATGTGTAGTCTCTGATCTTTAAGTTTCTATTGAATGTAAATTATTTAGTCTTTTCTTTACGATTTTATGTTCATTTTGTTCCTTTTTCTATTTCTTCTAATGAATTCTCCTTATCAAATATGAATGGTTCTGTCCTGGCGATTATTTTAAATTTCATGTTGTGTTTCTGTCCAATGTCTGTTGAGGAAGGCAGAGGGCCAGAGAGAGGGGTCCCTAATTGACATATGGGAACACATATATACCACACAAGTTTAGAATACAACAAATGTGACAAAGATTAATAATTATGTCTATCACTAATTTAAAAGTCTATATGTTGCCAGTATAGTAGTATTATTAACATATACAGGAAAAAATAAAAGAGGAGCCTTATCCAACATTGTGATTCTTTTCTTGCAGCACATAGAGACAGTGTTCATAAGGCCAAAAATTGACATAGATGTCTGTGAACTTTTGAAATTTTTAACTTATAAATATTTGTTTGTACTGACATGTACTTTGAATAAACTAATGCTGCATTGTCATATTTCTAGATTTTCTATTACTTTTTTTAATCATCTTGTTTTTATTAAAAGCAAAAGAGAACACCTCAAAGATCCAAACAACTTAACCACATCAAGAGGCCAAAGGCTCAAGACGAAAACCCTATAAGAAAGAGATATGATCGACAAATCGATCAAGTTGCCATGTATCTAGACACAAGGTTAACTGACATGAAGCGAGTGACACATCGCCCACCACGACAACACCTTCCTCCACCGATATATGAGGTCTTCACTGGAAGTCCAAAACCATCAGAAACCAAACAGCTGGTGAAATGACCGCTTAGAAACAGAACCAATTGGCCTGAATTTGGAGACCGTAGATAATCTAGTAAATATTTTAATAATTTTTTTATAAATTTGAAAATCTGTGTATTTAATTTTTCTAAAAAATTTAAGAGTTTGAGGCGAATTTTTTATTTGACTTTGCCTGAGACTGGCCATGCGTCAAATCCAAAAGGCCAAAATCATTGCTAATAGATCCAAAAATCAACACTTTCAAGAAGATAATCATTTGTATGTGTTTGATCTTACAAATGATGTAAACAAAGCCACCAAATGTCAAAGCAATCGCAAAAGTCCTAACCAACAATCAAAACATCGCATCACTCTCTCTCTCAAAAAAGTTTAGAGAGAAAACATAGAGTTGTTATAGTATATTCTTCTTTTGAAACATTTAACTATCTATATTTTGTTAGAACTATTATAGGCCTTTTGAGCATGTTATAACACACAAGGCAAAAGTTGAGGTAACTGGGTCGGAATATGGACTGATATAAATACTAATATATTCTTCAAATACGGCCCCAAAACAATTGGACTTGGCACTTAACGGGTTAGGTGTGGCGCCTCTCTGATTTAAAGTCCGAGTTAACTCTGATTTAATTCGTACAACCATGCCCGATAAGGTTTCAGAAAGAAAAGAAAATTGTTAAAAAATCATGGAGTAGTTCCAAAAAAAAAATCATCGGCCCATAGGTGTATGAAAGTTAAAATTTGACAATTGCCATCGCATGCCAAATATGCCTATATACAGTTTAAGCCCATTTTGACCAAAAACTCTATAAATTAATATTTCATAAATTAATAAAAAATAAATATTAGATCATATATAATCCTTTTATAAACTGATCTCTCTCCAAACTAATAAAATATCATAATCGATCTCAGTGTTATTAATCAATATAAAATTTACTTTAATTGTTTATACAGCAAAAATGCATATGAATATTAATTAAAAGCTATTTTAAAATTAAATGGCTAAATTTTGATTGATAAAAAGTAATTGGCAAATTCTATTCGATTAAAGTAATTGGAAATATATATTATACATATGTACATATATGACATGCTTTTATCCAATTGGGAGTAGATATATGATATAACTATATAAGTGTTTGTAGCGTAGATTAGACGTGTATACAGTAATATACACGTCAAACTTTAAATATCTGTGTTTATAATATATTCTGTGTTCATAATATATTCATGTGATAGAGAAGGGTACGTGATTGGTCGATTAGGGACAAAGAGATAATTATAGGATACTTCAACTTTATGAGTTTATATAAAGAATAATGTTTGTTTTCTTATATATCCAGTCATACAAGAAACTGGAGGGCTTTGGGTTAATCTCTAATGCAAGACACGTCGAAAGTGAACAACTCCAACGCGAAGCTTACTACGATCCATTTCTATTAATTCTTTACAAATATTACAATCATTCAACATGGATTCTGTTCAAATCCGTCAAGCGATATTTACATGATCTCTAATGGATTGTCTTTTCACGTTGTTAGAATGGCTAGACAGATGATCATTTTCTAAAAGAAAACTAAAATAATTCCGAGATCGACATCGCTAGCTACGTGTATCCACGGTGTGGTCCGCGTGGGATGGCTACCTATATGTATTTTTAGTGATTAAACTGGATTCAATCATTATTACAGTGACATGCTTTACATGAGTTATTTTATTTGCGCGTTTAACGGTATTATGAATTCAATGTAGCATAGACATTTCACATCGCGACAATTCAACTAGATATCAATATATCATACAAGTGGAGATCACATTTAATAATTAGAAGTGTATATATTGAATTTCATCGCATGAAAACGAGCTGCGATGATTAACATATGCATTTTAGATATGTTAAAAGGAAGATCATATCAATCCATAGCTATAGTTATCGAAAAAGTGTCGGTCCATTAAAGGTCTGAAGGCCATGGAGATATAAAGAGAAGCCACTCAAGTTGTAGATTGGCGACTCTTGGAGATGATAAAGAGTAACCTAAGACATTCTCCTTTTAACACATGTATCGATGATTTTAAAGTAAGAACGTGCTTGTTTTTTAAAGATGAATTTTCTGCACTACATATTTAGCCCCAACACTACATTTGTTCAAGAATAATTTACATAGTACGTACATTTGAAATAATGTATTTTTCATATAGAGAGTGTAAGAATCAAATATGGCATGGGAAATAAGTTATACGAGTACATTATGATCGTATATACGTACATGTTCATTTTTATCTGCCGAACCTTAGCAAATCGATCATTTCTAGATACTATAATTGAGCTATTTAGATATCTATATGTATATATATATATATATAAAATTTAAAAACTAATATATAGCTTCTGCTTTATTACTTTTATGAATAGTGGAAAAGGCCTCAATGATTGGGGCATTTTGGCCTAAGATTATATCATTACAATAATATCAGAAGTTCAGAACCCAAAATCTTAGTTTAATAGTTGCAAACAGTATCTATGTGATCTATAATATTCTTCATATCACATACTAATTACAATGTTTATTGCATAGGTTCACATAATGTAGGCGTGGATCAACTCTACAAAAGAAATTAAACGATAAAGAAATTAAACGATTTAAAATGTTTTACTGGTTAGTTGGGATGACAGGTAAAAATTAACTAGAATTTGGTATCTAGAATGAAAATACAGAGCAACTTGTTATTAAAGAAACGAGAGCAACTTGATGGAATAGTGAAATATATATTGACAAAAAGAATCGTTGCCTTTTCTCCTTTCATAGGCAACGTCCATATACTGATCTGTTAATATTCTCAAATTAAAGGCTATCAACTTTTTATTTTCTTTTGAAATTTAACAAAACCTAGCGTACAGATAGATTATCATAAATTTCATCACAACTATATATTTGGTTTTATGGAAGAAAAGTATGGGAGAATTACCAATTGTGACTCAAAACTTGGAGTCAAACCCAAAAGAGTACCCCAACTTGGGTCAAAGGCAAAAGTAACTTAAAAGGCTATTGAAATTACAACTATCTCCTTGTGAACAAACAAAAAAAACGGATTTTTTTTTACGTTTCTACCCCTCGCAAGTCGTCTGTAAACAGACGACTTGAAAATAAGTCGTCCAGACGACTTTAAGTTAAGTCGTCTGGACAGTTATTCTTAAACATAATTTAAAAATTTTGTAAAAAATATTTGATAAGTGAAAAATTGGAATTATGTAATTAACATATGTCTTAAGAGATATAAATTAATATATAACAAATTTCAATTGTTTTCAGCCCAGATGAGTGAAAGTAGTGAGTCATGATATTCTTTAGTTTATGTTTCATCAACATATGTTGTAGTATTGTATGTGTTCTTAGGGTTAGATTTTGGAAAGCATTAAAACCGTTTTTGAAAATTTTTAAAATTACCTAGGCGTGTTCGTTTCTGTGTATAGTAAACACTATTGAAGTATAATTTGATTTTATAACGTGGTTAGTAAGTTAATTTAGTCATTTTAGTTTAGGGGTTCATTTTAGGGTATTGGACGACTTAATATTTAGTCTTCTGTTCCCAGACGACTAAATATTAGGTCGTCTGATGTACATTATCAGCCAGAATAAGTCGTCTAAACCGGACCAAACCTTAAAGTTTACCAATGTACTTTTAAAGCTAACCGGATTATTTACCCAATATATAAGGTGATTTTTTTTTTTTTTTTTCATTTTCCGCGAACAGAAACCCTAACAGTTCTCTCTCACCGGCGATATCAAAGGCGATTCGAATTCCCACTATTTCCGAACAACCATCGTTCTCAACGTCGGCTATCTATCTCACTTCATTCTCACCGTTGTCGCCGCAGCTTCTTCTAACCCTAGCGCCGCCGATTCCTCTAAACCCTAGCGCCCCCGCTTCCACTATTTCCGAACAAACCGTCGCCCTCGCCACCGTGCTCACCAACGTTCTCACCGCCGCTTACTCTAAACACTAGCTAGCACCGCCGTTTCTTCTAAACCCTAGCGCCGCCGCTTCTTCTAAACCCTAGCGCCGCCGCTTCTTCTCTGTAAACCGTAGCGCCGTTTCTCTGTAAACCCTAACGCCGGTAAGTCATCAAACTCGTGGAAAAGATGAACATAAAACGTTGTCTCTTTCAATTTACTCATTCTCACCGTTTCACGTTTATTTTTTCAGATCTATAACCACAATGACGAGTACTCGAACTCCTTCTGCGACTAATCAGGTCCGCTTGAAATTTTTCTACTGGAAGACTTGTAAGTAAGTCGTCTGGAAAGTCTTCAACCTGGACGACTTAGTACGTCCATTTGGAAGACTTTCCAGACGACTTAAATATAAGTCGTCAACTAAGTCGTCCAGTTGGACGACTTTCTAGACGACTTATATTTAAGTCGTCTACTAAGTCGTCTGGAGTAACAATTAAGGCGTGATTGATTTAGCTTGTGTTCTGACTTCTATTGTTGTCTTTGATTATTTTGCAGACAAAAAGGATGGATATTCCAGAACTCCCCCGTAGGTTATACACATTAGGGGAAGAGCCAGAACCCCACAATAGCATTTCGTATCATACGGATAACACGAAGTTGCATACTGCTCTTAGGGAAGCTCTCACTGATGCTGAATTTGAAGAGCTCAAGGAGTCGAGATTGGGAGTTTTCATCAAGTTCAAGGAGCAGGGATTTGGTTGGGCTTCAAGGCTGGTTCACCACTTGCTCGGTTTAAAGCTGGACATTAAGAAGAAGTACGAGATGTGGTGTCTCGTTGGTCCAGAACCTGCGAGGTTTTCACTGTTAGAGTTTGAAAACATCACTGGTCTAAACTGCGACTACATCGAGGACCTTGAGACACCAGAATGTGAAGTTACCCCACAGATGGTTTCTTTCTGGGAGATGATGGGAGTTCATCGGGAAGCTGGGCCAAGTACTGATCAGATAATAGCAGCACTGAAGAGATGCGGGGATTGGTCCAGGGAAGATCGCAAGCGACTCGCGTACCTTTCCATCTTCACTGGATTCATTGAAGGGAAAAAGTTCTCAAGCGCTACACGAGCTACTCTCGCAAGGCTAGTGATGGATTTAGAAAGGTTTGAGAATTATCCATGGGGGAGAGTCGCGTTTAAGGTGCTGATGGACTCTTTGTGGAACAAAGATATTACTGGCTGTTACACCGTGGATGGCTTTATACAAGTTCTTCAGGTCTGGGCGTACACAGCTATTCCGGGATTGGGTGCTAGTATTGGTCTACCCAGAGCAAACAGTCCGTCTCCACCGATTCTGGCTTACGACGGCAGCAGAGGCCGCAGATTCATGAAAGCTGCTATCTTGAGTCAGGTACCTTTCCATCTTCACTTAATTAAGTCGTCCGGAAGGTCTTCCAGCTGGACGACTTAGTAGACGACTTATTATAAGTCGTCTGGAAGGTCTTCCAGCTGGACGACTTAGTAGACGACTTATTATAAGTCGTCTGGAAGGTCTTCCAGCTGGACGACTTAGTAGACGACTTATTATAAGTCGTCTGGAAGGTCGTCCAGCTGGACGACTTAGTAGACGACTTATAATAAGTCGTCTGGAAGGTCGTCCAGCTGGACGACTTAGTTGACGACTTATAATTAAGTCGTCTATTTAGTATTTTGTTTCAAATATCTAACTCGATTCTTCTTCTATTTACTGCAGACCCGCGTGATCAACTTTGTTGAGAAGGACATTAGTGAAATGTGGCCAAAATGGGACTCTGAGGTTGATGACGTGCCCGCGGAGAACATCATTAAAGTGATGTATGATCGGAGACCGTGGAAGTGGACCATGGATTGCTGGGAAGTCACTGGTACAAAACCCAAGTTTGTGACTCCATCGAAAAGAGCCAAAGAGATGGTTGTGGAGGAGGTGGAGGAAGACAATCAGAGACCTCGGAAGAAAGCTCGTAAAGAGGCTCCTAAAGAGGCTCCTAAAGAGGCTAGAGAAGAGGCTCCTACAGAGGCTACAGAAGAGGCTACAGAAGAGGCTAGAGAAGAGGCTAGTTGGGTGACCAGAGAGGAGTTAGAAAACATGTTCAAGGACTTAGGTGACATGATGAAAGAGGGGTTTAAGAAGTGCATCAGGGAGATTAGGAAGATCTCCGATAGATTGGAAGCTGTGGAGAAGAAGGTTGGTGTCACCAATCAGGCTACCCCTCAAGCCCCAGAAACCGGGGTTAGTAAAAAACACCCTACCCCACAAGCCCCAGAAACCGGGGCTAGTAACAAACAGACTACTCCTCAAAAGGATCAGCCTCCACTTCAAACCAATCATCCTACTCCTCCCACCAGACAGCCTGCTCCTCAAAAGGCAAAGCCTACTCCTCAAAAGGCGAAACAGCCTGCTCCTCAAACTAAACAGCCTGCTCCCTCAAACTAAACAGCCTGCTCCTCAAACGAAACAGCCTGCTCCTCAAACTAAACAGCCTGCTCCTCAGACGAAACAGCCTGCTCCTCAAACGAAAAAAGCCTTCTCCACAAAAGAAACAGCCTTCTCCTCTGCCCAAAGAGGTTAATATCAAATCTTTAAGTCGTCTGGTCTCTTGTATAGATTTGTAAAATATATAAGTCGTCTGGAAGGTTTTCCAGCTGGACGACTTACAAATAAGTCGTCTGGAAGGTTTTCCAGCTGGAAAACCTTCCAGACGACTTATTTGTAAGTCGTCCAGCTGGAAAACCTTCCAGAAGACTTACAAATAAGTCGTCTGAACTCCAGCAGGAACCAAATCCTCTCCCAACTTTTATTTAAGTCGTCCAGGGTTAACTGTTCTCTTTTATTGCAGAGATTGTTGCCGGAGGATACAGCAGATGAGGGCGATCTCGGTATATAAGATCTTGCCGGAGGATAAAGCAGATGGTGTCACCTCCAAAGAGATTGTTCCTCTCACTTCCACTGACCAACCGAGCTTCGCTTCCAACGATCAACAACCGAGCTTCGCTTCCACCGATCCAGCTTCAGCTTCAGAACCGAGCCTGGTTGTATTGGACCAAACAGCTCCCACTGCTTCTGTGCGTGCAAGGAGTGAACGAACGAAGAAACCTGCTCCCACGCAGATATCTCCTTATACGGCAGAGAGAAGGAAACTCCTTTAGAGTGGGAAAGTATAATCCATTTCCCACACTAAACAGACCTAAGATGAAGGAGCTCGCTGATTGGTTGAAAACTGATCCGTAAGTGATTGCTTTACCCATAATAGCTTGATTTAGTCTACCAAAACTGATTGCTTTTGTTTGTGCAGTGATTATTTCACTAAGGAAGAGGACAAACCACGTACATCACCAACTTGGTGGTATCAAAAACTCCGGACATCAAAGCATGGCTGGAAGACGTAGTAAGTCTTCTGCTTATCTTTAAGTCGTCTGGTAACTTGTCTTTGTATAGATTTGTAAATATATAAGTCGTCTGGAAGGTTTTCCAGCTGGACGACTTATTTGTAAGTCGTCCAGCTGGAAAACCTTCCAGAAGACTTACAAATAAGTCGTCTGGTAACTTGTCTTTGTATAGATTTGTAAATATATAAGTCGTCTGGAAGGTTTTCCAGCTGGACGACTTACAAATAAGTCGTCTGGAAGGTTTTCGAGCTGAAAACCTTCCAGACGACTTATTTGTAAGTCGTCCAGCTGGAAAACCTTCCAGACGACTTATTTGTAAGTCGTCTGGAAGGTTCTAACTTGTATTATTTTATATGCAGCATATAGATGCTTGGATGAATGTGCTGAGGCAGAGGTATAAGGAGAACCCACAATGTTTCCGGAGCGAGCGAATGTGCTTCCTGGATCACAACTTTACCCAGTCTTGGAGAGAACAGTATCTGGTCTTCAAACATCGTCGTCTGATCACAATGGTTTAGGAAAAATGCTACCTAGTGGGCGGCGCAGTTTGTTGACGATCATGCCGTCATTTTGCCAATCAGAAATGGGGGAGGACAGAATGCTTCACAGTGGGTGGTGGTGATGTGGATGAGGACATTATATATGCCACGCCACTGAAACTTGGACAACAAACATTGGGTGGCTATTTGGATATCGATCCCTAAGAGGCACATAGTCGTCTGGACAGCATACCTTCAACTACCATACCAGAAAGATGGGATGAAGATAATGGAGCCTTTTCTCGAGATGGTCCCTTATCTGATTGTGGAGTGCGGAGACCAGATGCATGGGTTGGAGCGAATACACTTATGAGAGACTCCTCAAAGATGTACCCACGGCCAACAATGGTGATTGTGGCGTGTACGCTGCAAAAGTACATTGAATGTCATTGCTCTTGGGGTCCCCTTTAGCCCTAAAGACTTTGCTAGGTCCAATGCGAAGACTATGAGGGATACTATGGCTTTGGCTATATGGACGGAGCTTGTTGATCAGCATCTGAAAGATAATGAGGATGGTGGTATGTTTGTAGGCATGTATGATTAGATACACAAATCAAATTTGTATAGATTTTTTAACTTGTATAAATTTTTTAACTTGTATAGATTTTTTAACTTGTATAGATACACAAATCAATTTGTATATTTGAACTATTTGTATACACAAATCTATTTGTATATTTGAACTATTTGTTTACACAAATCTATTTGTATGTTTGTGGGGCATGTATGAATTTATTTGATTTTCTAACTTGTATAGATTTTCTAACTTACAAATAAGTCGTCTGGAAGGTTTTCCAGCTGACGACTTACAAATAAGTCGTCTGGAAGGTTTTCCAGCTGGACGACTTACAAATAAGTCGTCTGAAGGTTTTCCAGCTGGACGACTTACAAATAAGGTTCGTCTAAAAAAAAAGGGTAGTCTAAAAATAAAATACACTGGACGACTTACAAATAAGGTCGTCTAAAAAAATAAGGTAGTCTATAAAATAAAATACACTGGACGACTTCGTAAAAAGGTCGTCTAAAAAAAAATACACTTGAAGGGATAGTAAGAAGGTAGTCTAAACACTGGACGACTTAAATACACTGGACGACTTAAATACACTGGACGACTTCGTTAAAAGGTCGTCTAAAAAAATACACTGAAGGGATAGTAGAGGTAGTCTAATACACTGGACGACTTCGTAGAAGGTAGACGAAACACTGGACGACTTAGAAATTAGTCGTCTGACGGGTAATCAAGACTGGACGACTTATATTTAGGTCGTCTGGACAACTAGTCAACTGGTTGTGTGTACATTGTGGTTTCGTATGGCCAGTTTCCTTGCAGTTTGAGCATCTCCGTGCCCGTGTGTTTCTTCCTGGGGTTTGTGTCCCCTCATCCTAGATAGCTCCAACCAAGATTGCCATCTTGATTTCTTCTGTCTCCCCCGGACCACGCTTTAACGTTTGGAGGAAAGCATTCTCGTTCCTCAATATGTTGTGACACGATAGGATATATATTCTCTGAGTATCCGTGCATACAAGATGATTTCTTTGAGTAAAGTGGACATACAAGTGTGTCGATATGCACACCAGCATGTGTTCCAGCTGCTATAGCATGAGAGCAAGGTATTTTCTCCACTCCATAGACACCACAACCACACTTTACATGTTCCAAATCAACCGCACAGTCCATTTTGCCACCTTTGACAAAAGAAACGCCATCCATCAATTGGTTCGACCGTCATCGTATCCGCTATCTCTGAGCGAACAGCAAGCAAGTATTCAACACCCCGGCTATGTACAGTTGGGAGACTCAAAGCATCTTGTCTCCTTTTCCAATACCATTTTTCCTAACTTCTGCCTTATTGAACTCCAGCAGGAACGGAATCGGAAATCCTCTTGCTCGCTTCAGTGCGGAAATTAATAGATTCAGCGATGTTGCTTTTTTTATGTTGAACCTGTTCCCCTTACAATAAAACCTTGACCATAGCTTGGCGTCGGCCTTCTCCAAATACGTTGCAAGTTCCGGTTTGCACTCCGTATCTCAGCCATGT